>NW_010534611.1:0-3222 GCF_000687285.1 Phaethon lepturus | reverse complement strand
AGTCATAGCAGGTACAGAAATTGCAGGATTCTGATTACTTAGCATGTTATTATTTTGAAAACTTGTAGTCACAGGTGTTGGCAAAGTAGAGGGACCAGCCATCATATTTCTTTGTAATTCCATGTTCTGCAAGAGAGATGGATTCTGCTGAGTTGTCAATGATAATTTAGCTGCTTTTGAATTCTGTCTGCCAGGGCTTGGTGTAGTTTTCCTACTGGATCCAGGACTGGACCTTCGACTATTGCTTGGACTCGCTCTCTTAGTTCCTCCAGTGTTGGTTTGTTTTCCTGAATTAATGACCACACCTTCCAATTTGTGTGACTGTGGAGCAGCAAAACTAGACTGACTGTTAATTGTGAGATTTGATGGGGCTTGTCCAATGGCCTTCAAGGTAGTGGGATTAAGACCCTGCTGATCAAATCCTCTACTGAGATTAGGCCTGGGAGGTAAAGGAATATTAATTTGGGGAGGAAACAGACCAGCTATAGAAGCATTGAGTCTCTCTGGAGACAAGCTAATTTCTGATGGTTCTGTGCTAGGTGGACGGTTATTAGGAGTCTGAGGATAGTATGGCCTTGGGCTTGCTCTGTTTGGGGTTTTAGGCCTTGAAGTTTGTGATGGGGTGGCAACATTTGGAAAATGGTGTGTAAGAGCACTAGGCAGAGAATTAGACTGCTGCTGGGGACTTGCACCCTGGGCAGTTGAAAGTGGGGATGGTCCAGGTTTGGGTCCCGGCATCATTAATTGGTTCTGTGAAACTACTAAATGAGATGTCAAATTATTCTGAGCTCCTGATGCTGGGGGGCCTTCAGCTCCACCTCCTTCTGGAAGGGAGGATACTGATGAAACCTCTCCAAGGGGTGAGCTGGAAGGATTCTGTACATTATCTTGATAAACCATTTTTCTTGCATTATTTCCCAGAGGAGGATTGCCTGGCAAGGAAATTCTTTGTTTATCAGGAGATGGAGGCACTGATCCAGGACCTTGGAGGTTAACCATTACCGGCATGTTACCACTCTGTTGCATTGGCATTCGTTGAGCATCTGGATTCAGAGGCCCTCTAGGTGGGTGAACTCCTTGTGGTACAGGAAGCCTGACTGATTTGGGGTCCTGCTGCATCATAAGCATCATCATCATCTGCTGCTGCTGTTGTGGTGTCTGTGGTGGTGCCTGGGCTTGCTGTGGTGGTGGCTGTGGCTGCTGCTGCTGCTGTGGCTGTGGCTGCTGCGTATGTGGCATGAGTTGAGGTGGCATCTGCTGAAGTGGTCTTTGTTCCACTGGCTGAGATGGATAACCTAAACCGACAATATGATACATTCATTAAGACCGAACAATGATCAGAGAAAGCAGAATTTCTGTAATGAACAGGATCAGATAGAAAGTATAGCCAGAAGCCTGTTTATTTTAGGTGAGACCCACATTGATGGAACAGTCTTTACAAACAAGGACAAAGATTTTACTTAATTCTTAAAAATATTTTTACTTAATGTATGAATGGCTTGCATGACATTTAATTGGAGATCTCTTAGGGTATTGTATCAGCTACTAGCTATTACTCAAGATTCATGTCACCTGAAAAGTCACTGCAACTGTCCATGGGCTTGCTTTCACTTACAAATGCAGAGTTGGACTTTCACTAATTAATAATCCTTAAAACAAACTTAAAAGTTCGTCAGGCCCTGTGGGACACGGATGAGCGTATCTGCTGCAGATCTGACGTTCTCTAGTGTATGAATTAGAATCTGCCATGTATTACTTGGCCAAAACCGGTGCTAGAACCACCCATGTGGCTTATAAATTCCTTGGCCATGCAAAGGATAATTCCAATGGCAACCTCTATTTCTTAATTATGAAAGAACAGCTATAGGTTAATACTAAATTTTCAAGGCACCAGTCTGTGCTACAGCTAGAAATACAGTTTTTTATCAATTATGTTATTGCTGAATAAGTCTACAGTATTCAGTATGACACTTACAGGATGATACATGAGAATGTGGCCACCTCTTCATTTTGAGCTAATTCAAAGAAAACACTTAAACAAGTAGTTACTAGGAGGAAAGAAAGCTTTGGACTTGAATGAATGATAACACAAATAAAATAGAACTGTGACAAAGTTCAGTTAAAAGCTCTGCTATAGTCATTACATTCAGATAATCCACAGAAAAATCCTACTACCTGGTGGCCTACTTGCAAAATCTGAAAGTTTAGGGCCTGAATTATCTAAATTCATTCCTTGTTCCCCAGACATTGACGACTGATCACCTTCCTCCAGGCCAGCTGGACGTGGTTCTGAAGAACTGAAAGAAAAATAATTGCAATTAAGATCCAGCCCTCACATCAGTAATTAATTCCTAGCACTTTTCACCGACCTGCAAATAACTCACTAAAACGCCCCGCTACGCCTGGTGCAACACGACAAACCCGAACGCAGCGCCCAGGTCTGCACCTTGCTCCTGTGCCTTAAACACTACCCAAAAGGAAACAAGTTGCCTGGTGCCCTGTTGGTCTTAACCATTTCTTTCCTTTGTTTCTACCTTGAATCTGCGTTTTATAACTAAGAGAATGCCAGCAGGTTTTCCAAATTATATAGATAAGATACGTATTTTTGAACTAAATAGGCTTCCCTCTAATACTGCTGTGACATCTGTATAGACAAGCATCATGGGTAGACGCACAGAAAGTTGCTTTAATGGCAGCACCATTTCTCCCAGTACCGTACCCAGAAGTGACCAGCTCAGGGTGTCGGAGATGCACTGACGTATCAGGCATTGCAAGTCACCCACCAGAGCACAGAACTTCGTGGGATACTGAGGCTCTGTAAGCGATCATAGAATCATAGAACAGTTTGGGTTGGAAGGGTCCTTCAAGATCGGCTAGTTCCAGACCATGGCCATGGGCAAGGACACCTCCCACTGGACCAGGTTGCTCACAGCCCCGTCCAACCTGACCTTGAACACTGCCAGGGATGGGGCACCCACAACTTCTCTGGGCAGCCTGTTCCTGTGCCTCACCACTCTCATAGCGAAGAATTTCTTTCTTGTATCTAATCTAAATCTACCCTCTTTCAGTTTAAAGCCATTACCCCTTGTCCTGTCGCTACACTCCCTGATGAAGAGACCCTCCCCATCTCTCCTGTAGGCCCGCGAGTACTGGAAGGCTGCTAGAAGGTCTCCCTGGAGTCTTTTCTTCTCGTTGTGCTGGTTTTGGCTGGGACAGAGTTAA
>NW_010534610.1:1306-7661 GCF_000687285.1 Phaethon lepturus | reverse complement strand
TCGTTGTTCCTCTTGGGGACAGTTGTGGTGGACACAGGTAGCGTCACACCACGCCAGGAGCCACAGAGGAGGATGAGGAGGAATCGGCAGCAGCAGGGAAGGCTCAGCCCTGCAGCCCCAGCCCTTGCAACAGTCTGGGACTGATCCTGCACAGCTCTGGAGGTCCAAGCAAGCCTGGCACCGCCGCGCTCAGCTGCACTGACTTTAGATCAAGCCCAAAGCAACAGGCTCCCCAGCCCACCGGTGCTCCTCCCGGCACCCAGCCCTCCCAGCCCACCACCACAAGGCCGCTTGGCTGCAGGGTGCCCCTTCTATTAAATAAGGGCAATGTTATAGCATCATTAAAACTTAATAAATCCATTTCCCACATAAATACCATTAAATTCAGATTTTGGGGAAGAGAATTAGGGTGAAAACTTGTTAAAAGAAAATGACTTCTGCACAAATAAATTTTTGCAACTTGACTGAGCGTGAAAGTATCCCATTAAAATGCAACTCCGTTCCCTTTGCTAGAAATGTGCAAGAGCCTAATAACCAGGGCCTAAACATTAACTGTTTAACTGACTTTTCCAATATTAACTCCAGACTGCCATGGGGGAAGGGGAAGACGTGACGGGTGAAAGCTTGAAGTAGACATTAATTACTGCGGCGCGAGGGAAGCGCACCCAGCACGCACACCGCTCACCGCTCCCGACAGCCCTTTGCAGACGCAGACGTGGGACGTCGCTGGCCGTGAGCGGGGCTGGAACCCCGCTGCGCGTGGGGCGGTGGGCAGGATGCTGCTCCGTCCTGGGGCACGGCTCCCCAACAGGACCCGGCCAGACATCTCCCCCCCAACCCCGCACACAGGCTGTAGTCGTGGTCCTGATCCTGCACCGCTCACGCTGAGCGCTCCAGCGCCCGATTCACCTCCGTGAGCCGGGATGCCCCTGAGACAGGTTTTGGTGTTCAGATAAGCAACAGCACATTGAGGGAAACTGAGGCACCAAGCAGACCTCGCTTGATGTATGCGGAAACCACAACACAGTCCCGTGCCGCAGACCCCTGCCCGCAGGGCACTCGCCAACGGAGGGGGCAGAGAGGAGGTGACCCGACCCACCAGACACATGCTAGAGCTGTAGACGGAGACGCTGCAACGGGTCCCGGTGCTGCTGCACACAGAGGAAGGCAGAGTCCAGACAAGGGCGCGCAAGTCTGAACGGGCACCATCACACCTCAGCCAGCCGGAAGCAGCGCGGAGCTGCTCTACCAGTGAGGCTCCGATGTCAAAAGTAAAGACTGGGGTGACCGCAAGTGGGCATCTCTCATTGTCCTGGGGCTCTCCGAGCAGGCAGATGGGAGCTGCCATGGCCTTGTGTCACTAAGACCTAGCGGGGTGCTGTGAAGACTTCCCAACATCACACACAATAGATGTGCAATGAGACTTGTGCTATTAAGCAGATGTGCAAAGAGACTATTAACAACTGGAGCTTCCCAAGCCACTCACAGCCCCGGCTCTGTCAGACCCTGCTGACGCCGACGGTGCCAAAGCCCTGACCCTCACACCTCTGCTCGAGCTCCTGGATGCCTCCGAGGTCAGATACCCAAGAAGCAAAAACGCAATGTCCCCATCAACACCCGCATAGCATTTCTACTGCTCATTCCAGATCTTTGGCCGATGTGACCAGCTGCGGTTTTACCCCAGCCCAAAGCGCGAGCCCAGCCCCGGGCTGGTGAGCGCTCAACACGGTGCCCATGGCTGGCAGTCCTCGGGATGGTGGCAACAACCGACCCATTGCTGCCGATACCTGTCAAGGCCAACCCCAAGGAGCCTGGCACTGCAGGATGGAGCCCTTCCATGGACGGATGGACTGGGGAAGCTGGGATGCCTCTTCCCCACAGCAAATCCAGGCACGTGAGGGCACCGTGCAGCCAGGCAAAACTTGAGAGACCTGCAGGATTTTGGCACAGCCAATTCCAGGTGCCGGGGCTCGGCGCTGCGTGCCAAGGGCATGTAATGAGATTAAAAGACCAGTCAGAAAGCACCCAGAATCACCCCAAACCTTCACCTCTCTGGCCTGATGGTCTTTCTAACCCTGGTCCCCAAAGCAAAGGGCTGCAGAAGGTCAGCCCAAGACCGGCCTGGGGAGCAGTGAGTGAGTAGCCCAAGTGCCCCGTGGTGCTGCCCCATCCTGGGCGGCAGCAGGAGCTGGCTGGACCCAAAGCCACACACCTGCACTGAAGCAGACAGACCCCGAGCAGCTTTTTGGCCCCTGGAACGGAGGCAGGACTCAACCGAGACCCCACTGCAGGTCTGCTTTCCCGGGGGGGGGTTTAAGTTGTATCCCAGAGGCTCTTCCATCCTGCAGCCCCAATACATGGTCTAAAACCTTCACCTGGAATTTGGCGACACGTTAACCATGGAGAAGTCTCCATCCAGATCCAGAGCTTACCAGCTCTCGGTAACTGCACCCCGAGGCTACTCCCTCGTTAAACACGCTGATGCTCTATAAATTTCACATTCCACTCATGTACACACGCCGTTACCATTTGGGACACCTACCAACACGAGCAAAACGAGGGTCACCACACCTCCAGGCCTGGAAAGAGCAGGTTAATTTCCAAACAATGTTATTTTAAAACTTGCTAACTGCCTCCTGATTATGTTATCCAAGCCCTTAATTGGTGAATAACTTGGTCTTGCAATGACTTATACGTGTCCCTCATGCTACATACAATAAACCGAAACAGCCTTGGAGGTGAGACCAGGGCATGTAGTATCAGCTGGAACAAATGGATGTATCGTGGCTTCCAGCAGGTAGGAAGACAGCAAGTCAGGTGGTTGAGATGGAAGAGATTTTGGTGGAATAAAACACATCCCGTATGATAGTGTGAGTGACCTATGGAAGCTGTACATGGAGCAGAGCGCCATGCACTGCATCGCGCATTTAACATTTAGCTGCAAGTACCCAGTGGGGAACAGCCCCGCTGATCTCAGGTGATGATGGCCACTGCAAATACCTCGTCCCCTCTGCATCCTGGGGAGCCCCTGAGCAAATTCATCTCAGCAGGCACCACCCCACCTCTCCTGCTCATCTCTGCGCCGCAGGTACTGCTGAGGGACCTACTGAGGTACCTCCTCCTGAGCATGACCCGTGCTGGCCCCTGCCCAAGCGCAGTACAACCCTCTGGCCATCAGAAGTATCCAAGCCGTAAGAAAAATCAAGCGAAAAGCCTCAGCCCAACCAATAAATTCCC
The DNA here is from genome assembly GCF_000687285.1 of Phaethon lepturus. Lineage (NCBI taxonomy): Eukaryota > Metazoa > Chordata > Aves > Phaethontiformes > Phaethontidae > Phaethon > Phaethon lepturus. Next base: position 4,424 of record NW_010534610.1, on the reverse strand, counting down.
AAGGCAAGTCAGCAGGAGTCAGTGGGACCACCTGAGACAACTGATAACCATCAAGACGCCTTGCAGGGAGGAGAAATGTAAACAGACATTATTCTAGAAAAAAGTTTAAAAATCCCACTGCTGTCCCAGTGACCTCACCAGCTGGGCTTCTCAGCTAAGTTTCTCTTCCACTGGAATCCGCAACAGGTGATGCTTTTGTATTTTTAATCTACCCTGTTACCCATTTCCACCTTGTTCTTTCCGAGAATGAGATCAGACTCGAAAGAGCCATCAAGAGTTCTCAACATGGCTGAATCACCGCTCGTCTACTTCTTTAAGAACTTCCTCTGGTTGATTGTTCAACACTCCACCCTCTTCCTCTCCGGCACGGAGACTGCATTTTTTCTTTGTTATTATTTCATGGAAATAACGTTGGGTTAAAGCACATGAGAAAAACCAAACCAGAAGGAAACTTCCGCCCTTTACAATGAGATAACAATGACTGAGCAGTTGAATAACTCGAGGAGCACAGAGAGCTGCGAGGCTCAGATCACTCCTCTGTCTTCCCGGTTGTCTCCTGAAAGAGTTTTGAGCTAAAATAATCATCTCTTGCCACTACGGTCCCTCTCTGAACGTTTCGTTCAAGATTTCTGGCCCACTGCCCATGGAAGCTGGTGGTGGCAACGGGCACCAGCTCAGGAGCCATCGCCCCGGCTGAACTACACCACCGCGCTGATTCATAAACAGAGGAAGTACTTTACCAAACCGACTTTTCCCCCTTTTCAGTGCAAACCTAGTGATTAATTTAACTTATTCTTTTCCTTTGCCATCTCTTTGGCTTCTCTGGGCAAGAGTATGACAATCCAGACGCAGCTCCTCTGACTTTAATGGCGAAAGGCTGGTGGAGCGGGGTTTGAAACTCAGCCCTCTTTCATGCCATCTGCTTTTAACTAGCAGAGCAAGGGAGGTCCTGGGAATAAACATCACATGGCACAGCAATCTAAAATCAGCCCCTCTCATTTGCAGCGATGCCAGTCAAAACTATGGTTATCCAACAGTCTAATTAGGAGCTATCACTAGAAGTCAAAACGACCTTTTGGAAAACCTTCTCATTTTTGTCTGGGAAAATGCCTTAGTCAAAGGCAAGTGCCTTTTCTGGAAAGCCACAGCTCCCCAGCGCCATGAAACCACACGTCAAACACCGCAGCAGCCACTGTCTGCTGGTCCGAGCCCTCCGCAGATCGGACCTTTTAAAGCTCCAGATCTGGTGCAAGTGCCGTGCACGGGACAGAAATACCCCGCAACCTCAGCTGCAGTCCGTGCAAGACACACGAAACTTGGCTGCTCTTCCAGCACTGGAAGACCCGGCTACCCCTGCCGAGATGGAAAGCAGCTCCAAAGGTGGCTTAATTAGGCTGCTTCTGTCGCAAGCCCTCCAGCCGATCAAATGCTCAGCCCTCTCCATTCAATTAAAGCCCTGCGTGCCCCGGACTGCCTGGCAAAGGGACAAGCAAGATAGAGCACCTGGAGCTTTACAAACTATCGCTGTAAAATAATAAAAGCAGAGAAAGCGCCTTGTCTCGCGCCGGCGATTCCCTTTCCGCAACAGGGCCGATAACTCGGTTTTGGCGTTATCAGAGTCGTCTTCACGTAACCCAACTAGCTCTCTCCCGCCACAAATGCGGGACGCTCGTCCGCTGGAGTAGCGTCTCCCTCGTACGCTATTTATTTCACTCCACTTTCTAATTGGATTTGTGGGGGCAGCACAATGGGGCTTTATGGCCAAACTTTGTTAAGTGCCAGGCCGAGCGGAGATGTGGCCAGCAGCCAAAATGGTGCATTTCACGCAGGCGCCAAAGGGCAGTGCCAAGCTTTTCTGCGTCTGGTATCTGTGTTCTTGGCTCTGCTTTGTTTAAGAAGCTTGGAAGCAAAACCTCTCGTAAAGAGATATTCAAACAACTGAAAAAACGGGATTTTACGAACTGCTATCAGATACCTCGGAAAGTTGCACCTCCTCCAGTCTGGCAGTACCTCTGCTATCTGCCCCCACCGCCCACGGAGCGTACCCCGCACGGGACAAGCGCTTTAACACGCTGAGAGTGCACACCTTGGCTTCCTGCAAAAATAACTCGCACGCACTCGTGAAGCCATCCCGGCGTCTGCAGCCAAGAGAGAGGCGGTTATTCACAGCTAGCAACGAGAAGTTCTTTAAAGTTAACTTTTTCCCTTTAAAAAAACCCACCCTGAGCCTACTTTGGAGTCTTCTCCTCCAAATAGAGCTCGTACACATCAGATCTAATTAGATTCCATCACCATCTGCACATGAAATGTAAATCAGGAGTTGCAGAGACTTCAGGAAAAAAAGGGAAGAATGACCACAAGGAAAAGGAGGGGTGTAAGGTTGGGGAGGGGGTGGAGGGTTGGGCATTCTGGGAAGCCATACATGATTAGTCACACAGCATTAATCTGCCTCCCTTAACAATAGCTGCCGAATTTCGACCGAATCCCAGCTGTCGCTCTTTGAATGAAAGAAAACAAGATTTAGAGCGTCAAGCGTTGGTAAGGGCTTCTGTGCAAAAAAAAGTGGCGTGCATTCATTAGTGGCTCACAAAGGGACCCAGCCTTTGTCCATTAAATTGCTCATGTGCCTGATTGATTTGCTGATTTATTTGCACCAAAGGGTTGGGGGGCTCAGCTTGGAGAAGGGGGCGGGAGGTGCCCGGCTACTGGGCAGAGTAACGGCACCCAGGCGGATTTGCAAAAAAGCAACACGCATTGTCAAGGGAAACTGCCATTCAACAGGTTGGGATTGGAAATGCCTTCAGGTTGCTCCGCCGAGGACTTCCTATTTGGAAATTTGGGGTGGGTGGGAACGTCTCCCTGCCTGCTCTCAGCTCAGGCCACGTTCAACAGGCAGAAGGGAAATCTGGCCGGAAAACAGAGCCTTGCCCATTCACATTTCTTTTATGGAATAGTTTTAAAAAGGGAGCTGGAGTCTTATTCATTTCTCTTGGTTATTGTTCCCTGGGAGCCTGGAGTGAATCGGCCATCGCTGCGGTGGGTCGGTTGGTCCTTCAAAGAGTCCCAACGCTTTTACACATCCGTTTTCCCCACAATCAGCTTGGAGAAAGCTCCTGCC
>NW_010534610.1:0-1206 GCF_000687285.1 Phaethon lepturus | reverse complement strand
AGGTGGCACAGCTCCCCCGCCTGCCCGGGGCGACGGCCCGCGGACCCACGGACATCAAGGGGGCAGCTCTGCCAGCCAGAGCCACGCGACAAAATCTCTCTTGAATGTTTGTTGGAGATGCACCGGACACCGCACCACGAACTGCCAGGGTGCAAGGGACTGAAAGGCAACGCTTCAGGGCCGGGAGGGAGTAGCTGGAAGACAGACAGACAGCCTCCCTCCCTACCCGACGGTCCAACGAGCACCGCCGGCTGGCCCTCCCTCTTGCTCCATCAGCAGGGCAGTCTGCATAGGTTAACACCAGCAAAACATGGCCCTTTGCCCATGTTTTTCCACCCAGCTAGGAACAAAGCCCGATCCTGCCAAACTTGCGGCGACTCCTACACAAGCAGGTTATTCTTGCCACTCAAGGAAAGAAAACGCATCTTGCCCTATTAAATCCAGAGCCTTCAAAGCAAAGTCAACATGCATGTCAATACTTTGGTCGGTGGAGATGAAAATCCTCTGGCTCCTCCATACTTACTGGCACACCTCCGTCCCGTTGAGAAAAGTTTCACACTTGCCCCCGTTGAGGCAGGATTCGGCAAGCTGTGTGCACCGTAAACCTGCAAACAGAAGGAAAGCGTTAGCCACAGTGCAGGCCCCGGGTGGCAGCAGAGGGGGGCTGCATCCCTTAATGTCACTTGGGCAGGGGACAGGCTTGCCGAGACCCCCGGAGCGCCCTGCCCCTGCGCAGCCTGGTGAGATGGGGCTGCAGGGTGATGGAGATGGGCAGGGACTGTGCGGCCCCAGCGCCGAGAGGCTCACCTAAAAATAAACTCTGGGTGGGCTTGAGGGTAGGTTCTGCCTTCTCCTCCAGCGGGAGGGCTGACAGAGAGAAACCCCAGATCAGGCCCTTGAGTGACAAATGCCATTTGGGAAAAACCATCCGCCCGAGGGCCCATTAGTTACCATTAACTCAGTAACGAAATGAGTTGCCCGTCACAACTCGCTATGAGTAAAGGTTTCATTGTCTGGCCCTCAGAGCCAAATTCTGCGCAGTTACCACAGCAACTCGCTGAAAGTACCAGAATCGCTTCTGATTTCCACCCCGGCTCGCTCTTCCCCTTCTCTGCCCCACTTGCTCGTCACGGTAGCGGGTTCTGCGCCACGCGTGTGCAGCCAGAGCAGTTTCACATTGAGCCGCTACAGCTTCGCACCGCCAGA
>NW_010534609.1:1701-2236 GCF_000687285.1 Phaethon lepturus | reverse complement strand
CCTGCCAGGTTTTTCGCCGGTAAAGACATTGTTCAATGCTGGGTTTTTTTTTGTTTCAAGATTTCTTCTGTCCTGTGCTTTCTAAAGTGCTGAGAGAACTTCCCCTGACTGCCATGCCTTTGGCTGCTCCTGTCGTTCAGTTTCTAACCACCGTAACCAGAGCGTCTGTTTAATCTGGAACTTACTCTTTCTTCTTTGTTAACTCCTTAGCGTGAGTGTTTGTGCTGCCGGTGGGACAGAGTCAGCTTTTTTCTTAAGGAAAACCACTAAGGAGGTGTGGGATGCTGCAGCGATGTCCCGTCGTGGCTCTGCTGCGTTCAGCAATCGCGGTAAGCGAGACGCGGGGCTGCTCTCGTCGTTATTTCCCTCTCGAGCCGGGTGGGCTGCCGTGGCAGCTCTGAGACGCACGTACACTGCTTGTGGCATCGCTGGGGACGGGCGGGAGAGCTGAAGGTAGAGTTTGTCCCAGCCTCTTAAAGGAGAGCAACTGTTTTCCTTGAGTGCCGTAGAAAATGAAACCGGTGTTTCTTATGGA
>NW_010534609.1:0-1655 GCF_000687285.1 Phaethon lepturus | reverse complement strand
AGCGTGGAGTCGGGCTGAGAAAGATGGGCGAGAGCATTTCCTTGAGAAGTGAGCAAGGAAGTACTTCCTAAAGGCGTACTATTTTAGTTTTCTTGGCCAACAGAATGAATTTCTAGAATGTTTCCACTGATGCGCCCAAAAGAAAAGTGGTTTATAAGCAGCCCAGAGCCAGCACAGAAGGCAGCGTGAGAGCGCACGAGGAAAAGCCCAAGTCCGTACCGGGGTGATCACGGCAAGTCGCTTGGTCGGCTCCGGGCGCTGACACGGGACCACTGGAACCGCTGCTTCCAACGCGCGGGGCCTCTCCTGAGCCAACACCCTTGTGTAAAGGCTCTGGCGTGGGCACTGCGAAAGGCCGTTACGCTACAAAGGCGTCTGTAAACAGCGACTTTGGGAAGGGGTACAAATCGGTCTGTGCGCTTGATTTTTCCTGCCAGACAAGCTTTTCACTTTGGAGAACTTCGATGCATTTGAAAAGACTACATTCAGCAATTCTTCTATAATTATTTCAAAATTACAGCCACGAGCAATTATATTTTTCAATAGCTTATTGACTGCACTGAATCCTAAGAAATTAACTACCAAATTTTCAAGGAGTAGATTTATTAATAGCAGCTGTAACTAGAAATCTTGTCTAATTTTGATCACTACCGAAAGAGCAGAAAGAATAAGGGCTCCTGTTTCCATGTATTAACAATATGACTGATAAAATTTGCGGGAGACATTCTTGGTGAACAAGATAATTACAGCTGTGCTGCTTGTGCCGCAATAATTAATGATCGTGCGCTTTATTCTCCAAGCTTGTTTTTCTTGTACGGCTCCAACAGTTTAAATAAAGGTCTTGATCTCTGTCATTTCACATGACATTGTTCGGAGGCTGGTGAGGCTGTAAAAGCCATCAGCCTGGAGGCAAATTTATTTTTCAAAATACAGCTTAAATCTGCGAACCATTTCTTAAATTATAGGTTAGTGGAAAGCAGGCCCTTCCCATGGAAACAGATACAGTTTTTTAAGAACCGTAGGCTTGAACTGATTTAGTATTAAAATCAAGGGCCCCGTCCCGGGCTAACGAGAAGCTCCGCTGCTCCTGGGGCAATCTTGTCCCTGCTGGCAATTGCAGCTCTTCGCAGCTACGAATTCAGACTCCCATTTTTTAGGGCGAAAATAATCCTTAGCCTAAATACAACTTTTCAAATACGTTGTAGTTCACTGTCACATCCTCGCCTGTTTTTTCCCAGGCCTGCTCGCTGGGAAGCTGCTGACCCCGACGGATCGCAGGGTCCTGCGGCGGGTCGCCGCGAAAGGCTGGCCGGCTCGGGCACGCTCGGCAGGAGCCCACGCGGGATTTGTCCAGTGCAAGTCATCAGCCTCAGAAATACGGGGGGAATTTCCTCTTTTTCAGAACGCGTACAACGGAGCCGGTTTTAGAGGAAATGTCTTCCATCAGCAGTGTCTGTCCTCCGCCTTCATCACTTACAGTCAAAGCATCAGCGCTCATTAAGCGTTTCTAATTAATTCGTGATTCGGCGGTTTCCCGTTCAGACTGTCAACTAAAGAGGCGGCTGAGCACCATTACTGGAGCACGTGGCAGTCTCGCTGCCTCCGCGAGGAAAATACTTTTGCCAACAGAACTGTAACCCCCTCCTTGCCCGGGG
>NW_010534608.1:0-1507 GCF_000687285.1 Phaethon lepturus | reverse complement strand
CCATGGCCAGAACCCCAGGGTACAATGCTCCGGGCAGCCATCCCCAGCCCAGGTTGAGCTCGATGTTGGGGTGTCCCCTGGCCCCCCACCCCACTTGGCTCTCTGGGGCAGAGGAAGATGGTCAGGGGATGGAGGGGTTTGGGGAAGTTTGGGGAAGTTTGTATTTCAATAAAATAGTTTGCAGCTACTCCTATGTTTACACCTGGGGGGATGTATTTATGTGACCCCATGGGACTATATACAGTAGAGAAGGAGATTAGGGCCGGGGGGAGCCATGGCATTGAAGCCTGCCCTGCTCTGGCCAAGGGGCCAGTCCCAGCAGGAGACCCTGTTTCCCCACCCTGGGAGAGGGTGATGTGGGCACAACTTCTGCCAGGGGCCAGGTACCAAGAAGAGACAGCAAAGTGCCTGGCAGCCAGGCCCCAGGATTGGCTCAAAGACAGCTGAGCTGCAGGGGAAAGGGCAGGTGTCAAAGAACCCAGCGGGTGGGGGGATATGGGGTCCCCCAGGCTGGATTGGGGCTGGTTCCTCCCCTCCAGTGGAGGCTGCAGAGGGAGGTGGGCTTTGCTGGTGCAGATGGAGGGGGACAGGCAGTGCCGTGGCCACTCGCCCACCCAAGCCCTGCTGAAGCAGGGGGGCTGCAGTGGGGAGGAAGCTGTGGTGGTGAGGTGCCCTGGTGCATCCCAGGGGGCCAGGCACTGGGAAGTGTGGTGGCACACTGAGGTTGGGGACTTCGCCACCAGGCTCAAATGACTTTGGGGTCTTTCCTCTTGCCCAGCAGCCAGTATGTCCGCATTTTCCCCTTGCCCTGGGGGGCAGAGGGGGAGTGGTGAGACCCTCCCTAGCCCCCGGTGTTGCCCCTCGGGTGCCATCCCCAGCACCAAGGGGAACAGAGGGTCCCATCCCCAACCCATCCACCCAGCACATGCCCCTGCAGCAGGAAGGGCTGGCACCCCACCGGGGCACCTGCACCCTCACCTTCATCTACACATCCCCATGCAGCTCCAGCTCAAAGCATCCAAACTCATCCAGGACTTCCTTAGTGGTGGAGGAGATGTGGATCTTCAGGGCTGGGTGGCACAGAGGGGCAAAAGGGATGTGGCTGGGGTCGGCGGGAGCAAGGCACAACCCGTGGCACTGGACCCCAGCTGCCAGCACTGTGGCTCACCCTGGCTGTTGGACTCCATGTGAGATGCAGTGTTCACCGTGTTGTTACCAAAAAAGTTGGCAAGAAAACCCTCTAACGCTTAGTTTGAAGTTTTAGAAGGCAGGCATTCTTTATTGCAGTGCTGGATGCACAGGGGATTGCTCCACCTAACATGCAAGATATGTCACAGGCCCAATGACCAGATCTGCTTGTGTATCAGTGTACACACAGGTGAGCCCCTGAGCTGGCCGGCACTGTGGCTGGAGGGTGCTCGCCCACCCTGCAGCAGCCCTGGGCATCTCTGCCCACAGGTCCTGTGTGCGCTGGAGTCCTGGGTCTGAAGATCACAGAATCACAGAA
>NW_010534607.1:20972-24064 GCF_000687285.1 Phaethon lepturus | reverse complement strand
CGAGCCGTGCGATCCCCCCGGCTGCAGCCATGGGCATTTCATCCGACGAGACGGAGTCGACGGGGAAGTTGCGATGTGTCCGTACCGACCGCATTTTAGAATCCCAGACAACTATTTTGTCCGTTCCTTTATTAATTGGCTTTCTCGAGGGGGCTTGGGTTTGTCGGGGAGAGGCGAACGAAGCCGGGGGGCGAGCGGGGCTGTCGGGGGACACACACCGGTGTCTCCCATCGCTCGGAGCTGGGGATGGGAAGGGGAAAACAGCGGAACTGTTTAACGAGTTTGCGCCGAAACGACCGTAAGAATTTACGGTCTGCTGCAACCGAGAGACAGCTCCCCGATCCTGTCGAAAACTAGCCTCACGGTGTGTCTTCTAAAATATTTTCTTTGTCTTATTTTTTTTTTTCTTCCCTTCCCGTGCAGCTGAACGGCAAGGAGAAGCCTTGCTTAAGCCCCACTTTATGAATGACTCTCCTTTTACGCTTGGTGAATTTTTTTAAAGACTCTGTCAGCTATTTTCTCTTTGTTAAGGCTGTATTTAGGACTGTGTGTTTCTTTAAAGCCTCGTGCACGTTCTGCTCTTGATAAAATCTCTGCGATAGGCCCTACATCTTTTCTTTCTTACCTGCATAAAAATTCCTCCACAGGGCTGTAGCGTAGTATTTCTCCCTGCGGCTCGCACAATAATCTGAGCCCAGCGTAGTATTTCTTGACAACTTACAATCCGTAGCATCAGGATTCAAAGAGCAGCACGTTTTTATTCGATAGTGGGGGTTTTTTTTTCCCCTCTTTGCATCAGTGTTCTTGCAGATCTCTCTTCAGACTGCCGAGCCGTTAAGTCATAATTACCTTTTTAGGTTATTATCCTTTTTATAGTATTGTATGGAAATGCTCGTCTTGGGAGCCAGCCATTTTGTGTGTGCTGTGTTGAAATGCATTTTACGACGTAGATGTTGGTTTGTATTCAGCCTAGATGGAAGCGAAGACGTCGGAGCGGTGCATGTGCCGGGCTCTCGGCAGCCCCTAGACACACGATTTCATCCCACGGCACCGGCGGGCTCTGGACGAGGAGCCAAACTCTGTGAAAGCCGCGGTTTGCCTACGGGCTCGGCGTCTTTTTAAGCGTGCGAGGGGAATCGTTGTGATTCGGGGGTGCAAAAGTGCCTTTTGAACCACGGCAGCAGAACACGTTCAGGTAAGTTGGACCTCGGCGCGTGTAAATGCCATTTCTGCTCCCCGAGCCCAGCAGAACGGGGCTTCAAACAGCTCTCATTCCAGCCGCAGAATAGTTTTTAATGTATAAATCACAGCGCAGCGCGGTTCCCGTTGTTTGGAGGGACCAAGATGGTGGCAGAGCTGCTTGGAGCGCCTTCGCTCTCTCCTGGCCGCGGCGCACGGGGACGGGCACGCGGGTCAGGTATTCAGTCCTTGCAAACGTTACGGGTAACGTGGGGATGTTGGGGTTCGGCTGCCGGACGCCGGTGCCCGAGTTGCCGAGTCTCTTCCGTGCGACCCTGTGTGTTCTAAATACATTCGTTCTGGTAATCCAACCCGTTTGCTTTTCGGAACTAATGCAGCCCAAATGTTTCTGAATTGCATGTGAAGGGGGTGGGGTACCCGTGTCGTTTCTGAACCTCGTGTCCCAGTGGGGCTTATTCCTGTTGGGGCAAAATCTGGTGTGAAGTCTAGGCTGAAGCTGGAAGCAGCGCTGAGCCGTGGGTCTGGCACCTGGGAGGTGGAAGGGCGGCTCTGCGACCATTAGCTTCCTTGGGTGGTTCAGGTCTGCTCGGGTGGCTTGGAAGACTAAAAAATACTCGGTTGGGATTTGCCGGTGGCTGGTGCGACTGGCCATGTGTCGGTGGCTGAAGGATGGCGTCCTTCTAGTTGACGATGGCGACTGAAAACCCTTCTTGCCCGCCCGGGGTGCGGGAGGTGCTCTGCCCTCCTGGACCGTGTCATGTAGTCCATGCCGGTGTTGGAGATAGTTTTGTACGTCCCTCCTTCCCAATCAGGCTGGGAGGAAAAAGCGTCCTTCTCGCCTGCCGGAGCGTCGTTAGGCTGTAGTGGTCCGTGCACGTGGATGGATTTAATGCTGCGCTTGGGAAGAGTAGAAATTAATCTTTCTACAGAATAGCACTTCTCAAAGGGTTTAGGATGCTTCTGGTCTCTGGAAGCTGCTGCAGATGCCCGTCTGTCTGTGTTTGGTTCTCGCTTCTTGGTGGATGACGCCGGCACTTGTCCTCCACTGCTGCCCCCCACCCGAACGCCGCCGATGACCTTTGCGAAGGACCGTACGATCCCATTCCTCATTTGAGCGTGACCAGCTTTCTTCTAATACAGCCCTTCTCCTTTCTCCATGGGACTTTGGTTTAGCGACCTGCTTGTCACGGGGAGGATTTTCTCTCCTATAGGTGCATCCATAGATGTGTGTGCAGGAGATGCACATCTGCACCGTACCGCTCCTGCAACAGTTCTGGCGTCTGCAGTGTTCAACCACCGCATGGTCGAGTTGTAATGGGGAGTGGGATCAGTACTACACCGTTACGAGCAGCCTGGCTTTCTATCCAGGTAATCTCCGGAGATGAACTACCCCAAGCGGCTTCCTCGCCACCGATCTCATCCTCATTGCAAGCGTTGAGCATCCCAGCAGGCTTTTTTGAGCTGCTGTCAGCCAGGGAGCACCAGCCAAGGTGCAAGATTTGCTTTCGGTGCTTCGTCCTCCAAGAAGGACCTGCCGGGCCGGCGCTGCCTCCTCCGCTGCTCCGGGCTGGCTGATCGCAGCCGGTGTTGCCCTGAAGCTGTGTCGCGTTAAGCAGTAGGTACAGGCAGGGTTAGAAAGGTGATGCCTTACTTGGATGGCGAAGAAACAAGAACAGAAATAAAAGCGTGATGTGCACACGGAGAAACATCCCTTTGCTCTGTGCGCCGGTACCTGGAGGCGCCGCACGGCCCGTGGCGCACGGTGTGTCCTCGCCCTTCTCCTCCGTGGAAGACTAGCGGATTGGCAAGGAGCAGAGCAGGCGCCAGGTCTGGCTTGTCCTTTTATTTTCCTTTCGTGCTCCCTGGGATGCAGGAGCGCAGGGAGCCGCCGC
>NW_010534607.1:19296-20941 GCF_000687285.1 Phaethon lepturus | reverse complement strand
TGTTAACCAGCGTCTGCGCGGCGGCTCCTCTCATAGTAACTCCTTGTGTTGCTGGAGCAGAGATGAGTAAGGAAACGGGTTGTGACTGGGCGGGGTGGGACTGGGGAGACCTTGTGTCACTGGAACCACATGGCCGGGGGAAGATTTTCCTTTTAAGAAATGTCAGAGGAGATTTGTTGCTGAGTCTGTCCTTCCTCGGATGCTTGTGACGGTGGCCAGTATAAACAGCTTCGCAGGAAGGCAGGAGTAGGGTTGCCAGGAGGATTTTGGAGCACGCCGCAAAAAGTTTTAGCCCCGGCTAGTTGGGAGAGGAGGCGGATCAGAGCGCTCTCATGGCAGATCAGATCCCTAGTGCCGCGTCTGGAGCGGAGGAAGAGAGCAGACCTTGCTCTTGCCCGGCTGGGGATGAGTGTCGGAGCGCGTCCTGTCTCGGCTGACCCGCGCTTGGCGTGGTTGATGCTGCCCGGAGCGCGGGTGGCCGGAAAGCTCCAGCCTGGGAGCCGGAGGAAACCTCTGGCAGCGGTGGCATGACTTCTGGATGTCGTAGCCTTGACCTTGGGTGCCTTGCTCGGACCCCTGCGAGAAAGGAGAAGCGTAGGTTGCACCTCCCGGTCTGGATCGCGTTCAGAGGTAGAAACTGGAGGATTTCTGTCTTATTTTTTCTGCACCTGCGCCTCCCTCTCGGCTCCAGGGGAGTCTTGCTGAGTGCCTGCTGGTTTCTTCTGTAAGATTTTTCCCTCTGGGTGCTGCTGGTTCTTGGTTGGGCAGGTAGGGTGGCACATGGTCTTTCAGCTTTGCTGTGTGTCAGCCTGTTAATTGCAACCTGTCAATTAGTTCTGGAGGGTCTGAGGCCGGGAATAGCGGCGGGACGATGCGGCTGATCGCACAGGAGTTGAGGCAGACAGAAGTGTGGGTTAACACGACGGAGGGGTTGTAACCTCCCAGGGCTTTCCTGAATAAACTGGAGTTGAAATTAACTTCTGCTGATGCTGCCAAATTTTGGTTGCTTGGTCCCACCTTCATCAGGTAAATCTCAGAAGGTTTATTTATCTGTACAGGCTGTGCGTTAAGAACCGGCTGTATCTAGTCCCTAGATAGACTTGCTTCTCCAGTATAATATTCATTTTTTGGCCCAACTCGCTTGTTCCAGCTTTTAAAATAGTTGTCTTGGGTTTTGTTTTTTGTTTTGTTTTGTTTTTTTCCTTGTGGGTGCTGTATCAAATATAAATGGAAAATTGGGCTACTGCTTTGTTTGTCTGGGAACAGCAAACCTGTCTTTCGAGCACTGGAGAAGTGAAACCGCCTAAAGCTAAAGGAACGTATAGAGGAGCGCACGGTGCTGAAGCTGGTGACTGCCTTGACTGTGCTGAAGGCAGCACCGGCACAGACGGGCACCGGGCTGCGATACCCTTGCGTTTCCACACACAACAACGTGCCCGTGGTGCCTTTGGGCGTGGGGACGTTGTGAACCAAAAATGAAGGTGAGCCTGGAAACCAGCGATGCTGGAAATGCGTGGTTCAAACTGGAGGGCTTGCAAACCGGGAGAGGGTGCGGGGACTGGCTGGCGCTGGGATGGAGAAGGAGGTTTGGAGCTCGTCTGGGTGGCGGCGGCGTTCGGCAGCTGCCGGAGTGTCGGATTTGAGG
>NW_010534607.1:13999-19265 GCF_000687285.1 Phaethon lepturus | reverse complement strand
AAGCGCGTCTGCAGACCCAGCGAGTGCTACTTGTCCGTTTGTATCGGGGAATTAGCGTCGGTAGAGCACGCGGGCGATGCTCCCATCGCAGCTCGGTGCTGCCGGTTCTCCGGCTCGGCTGCAGAAGTTTTGCTGGGATTCCTAGGACGCATTTTTCCTCCAACATCGGCCTGGTCCAGTCTTCCTGACAAGACCATCTTGCGTTTCATCTCTCGGACCGCCCCACATCCCTGCGTCGCAGGGGCTGAGCGAGGTGTCCCCTCTCCTCCTTGGGAGCCTCTTAAATGTTGGCTCTAAACTGACACCAGCTTTTTTTTTTTTAAGTAGTCAGGAAAGCTTGCTCACCTACAGAGCTGCAACTGGGGATAATTACAGTCTGTATCAAGTCAAAAACAAAACATGTTTTATAGCTCTCTTGTTTTCCCCTGGGGGACTTTGCCACCGTTTGAGAATTTTGTTTCCATTTTTTTCTTTATTTTAAAATAAAGTTCCTTAGGGAAGTGCGAGGGAGAGCCTGCTTCCTGGGATGTGCCAGCTCTCCAGGAGCTTTTTGCTGGAGGGAGGTGAGTCAGGATGATCTGGTTTGTGATGCTGTGTTGGTGAAGATGTGCCGTCGTGCCCGTTGCCTCCCACCCTTCAGGTGTGACTCGAGCACACTCATATTGTCTGGTGCAGCTGAACGGCATCGCTCAGTGTGCATCCATTTAACACGGTCCTACTACTGTCCGATTAACGAGGCTGCGTTCTTCTGAGAAGTGGCTAACATTCAGAGCAGGGGCGGAAATCTGCTCTTGCTTAGTGTATAATCCCAGATTGCTGATAAAGAGGAGATGCTCCACTGCCAGTCCTTGTTCCGAGTCAGACAAGGGGAGGTTGAATCTCTGCTCTTTTGTGACAGAGCGCAGACTGATGCAGAAGTTCCTGACTGACTGACCTTCAGGCTCACTGAACAGCCTGTGGTTGAAAGAATTCCTGCTCTTTTCTGCTAATTTTGGAGGAAGTTCGAGTGCTCTCCCCTGGCTTGCCCAGTTCTGCAGTCGAGGTGCTCTGGAAATTCCCGGTTTCTCCCCTCCTCTTCTCCCTCCTCACAGCTGAGTGTTAACGCTGAAGGGCCCCATTCAATAAAGAATCTGAAGCCTAATTTAATTTTTATTGAATCTGGCTGAAAGCGTGTGCTCCTTACCAAGCCTGGAAAGCCTCCTCTTGAAAGGATTAAATAGTTGCGGTACCTGTTCCTGATAACAGTGCTTTTGATTTGTTTCTAGTACCAAAGCCACTTACGTTAAAGGGGAGGGCATTTTGAAACCCTTCAGATACCATCTACTTGCGTCTCTGCAAGCTGGGGTTTCATTCGCGGTCTGCTCAGTCCTTCCCTCCTGCAGCAAGTGGATGTGCTCAGCGATGCTGCCGAGATCCCGCTGACTGGTGACCATCGAGTCCTGGAGGCTGGTGCCTTTTTTCCTCAGTATTTGTTGGCCAAGACCTTGATTTCCTACCCGCTGTGTTCCTCTTCTGCATCCCGAGATGGCGTTTCCTTAACTTCCCAAAAGACAACCTGCTCATCCCCCGGCTCTGTGCTAGCGGGTGATAGCAAAGCTGGAGAATCACTGGGATGCTGTGATGCTCGGGGATGTGGTACCGCGCTCGCGATAGCGCAAGATGGGTCCGTGTAGGCGAGGGACACCCAAAACCCCGCTTTGGGGATGGGACCGGTAGGTCTCTGGCCTTCCTGTGGGAAAGAGGAGAGAGAAGACAACCTTCTGACTTGCAGAGAGGCCGAGCAAAAAGTTTGTTGTTCTTTCGTACCGCCGCTGTGTCTCCTTTGCGGACTCGGTGATGGTGGATCCTGGCTGCTGCCAACTCCATCGCTTGGCACAGACCCTGCGGGTGCCTCCGTCGCTGGCTGTGTTTCATGCTCATCAGAGCCCAGCAACTTTCCCTTTCGGTACGTTGCTTTTTTTTTTGGTCTGTGCCAGGTTTGCTGGATGTGGCACCTTGAGGTGCAGATGTCGCCTCTCATATTTTTTAAAACGGACACTTTTTTACGATGTTCTGATAGTTTTCCTCGCACAGGTACATCTCACCACCCTTCTGAAGGCCAGAAGACGACCATTGTGTGCTCAGGAAGCCTGAACCTCCTTTGTGTGCTCTAATACTGTTCTGTTTTTCTGCTTGCCAGCAATATTACAGTCTTGGTGTCAGAACGCGTGATGTGAAATACCCATGTGCGTGAAGCAGTGCAAGGATTTTGAGTACTGAGACATAATTCAGTGAAATTGCTTCAAATTGCTTATCAGTCAAGGTGACACCAGCTCTCCTAGGCTCAGTTTGTGTTGTTTTGGGGGTTTTTTTTTAAGCGATATATTCAGTTTACGTATCAATGTGGAGCTCGTTTCATAGGGACGAAGCGGCTTCTCGGTAGGGAAGAACCTGCAGGATGACTTGACCGCGCCGCGGGGTGGGTACCACTATCTAGGGATGCTTTTTTAACATGTCCTCAAGCAAACACTGAAGTGACGGCTGGTTAGAAAGTGCCTGTGCTCCCTCACCGTGCGTCAGCCTTTGTCTGCCAGGTATCTGGGCTTCCTCCTCCTCCTCCTCCTCGCTTTCTTTCATCTCCCAAGAGTATGAAGTGGAGGAAGCAGCCGTGGAGGCCCTTTCATGGCTGAGTTAATTGGAGCTCGGCGCTTTCCCAGCAGCCGGATCCAGACCGCAGCGCTGGGTGCGGTGAGGCTTCTCACTATCCCATGGTGTCTTAAATAACCCACCGCCACTCACAGCTTCAATTTAACCTGGGGTCACTTCTTGGGGATGGGGGTGGAGAGCGGCATTTCATGTGTCTTCCGTGGCTTGCCCGCGCTTGCCTTTCTATATTTGGTTGCAGCAGACGTGTATTTTCCTGCAGAGAGACTAGACCGTCAAGTAGAAAGAAGTCTAAGGTGCTCACCCTGAACGTGGCAGCTTCTTTGAGATCAGACTGTGCCAGAGGCTCGGTCGGACCTTTTTTTTCTATTGCATTGCAGATTTGCATTTGTTTTCTTGCTGCCTGCCGTGACTGCACCCCGTTTTTTAAGAGGAAGGTTTCCCTAGCACGATTCATACCCTTGAAACCGTATTGATGCCGTAGTTGAACTTGTGTGACAGCTGTACTTTAGAAGATGTGTAATTACAGGGGATTTATAACTGAGCCAGAACAACGTTTTCCTGTCAGAAATTTGGCTCAGCGAAGCTTTATCTCGTGAGTGACTTCGAGCCAATTTTAGGAAGCTCCACCTGAAGCCGGCGTGGAGGAGCAGAGGTGCCCAAGATTTGGCCGCTTTGGCCTCGTCTTTCAGCTCGGAGCACGGAGACCTTATTAACGAGCCCCGGCGAGCCGCTGGCGTGCTCAACGAAAAAAGTTGTTGGCGTTCTTGAGACAGCCACGTTTTAATTCTGACTTATTCCCTGGTTCTTTGTCATCGTCCCCAGCCCCGGTCTGCATGTCAGTAGGTAAAGACCTCACCGAGCTGGTCTTTCCTTGTTTTCAGGTGGAGCTTCCTTGGCTTTTTTTTGTTGTAGCTAGTTTCTTATCAGCCTGGGAGCAGAGAGATGGGGTTGGGATGGGCTCTGCGGCTCCTTCTCCATTTTTTTACTGCATCTGTTTGCCACGGGGCATTTTTGCACCTGGAGGAGAGGCAGGCGGTCGGCCAGGGAAGATGGGGAGCGAGCGTGGGTGGGGATGCTCTTTTGCGTGCCTTCATCCTTTGAGTGAGAAGGTGCCTCGCATTCCTCGGCGACTGACGCCCGAGAGCGTGGAAAGCGCAGGAAAAAGCGTGTGGTAGGGGATTTTCTGTATTTTGGAAGCTCGCTACCAAACTTGCTGTGCCGTGGCATTCATACTGATAGCAGAGGGCTTAAACCGTGCCTCAGGTCCTCTCAAAAAAAAGAAGTCCACGGCGCGAAGCCCGTAAATGAAGCCTTACAAAAACTAAGGCTGGGCACGCACGTGGTGCCAGAAGGAGCTAAGCCGCACTGGTTTTGTCCCTGGACGACTTCAGTGCTTTCCGGCTCCCCTTTCTAGTAAATCTTGTCAAGTCACAGCCGGCACCGGCGGTGTGTTCATGCTGGACGAGGGATTGTGCCCCCGTTCTCAAGGGTGGTTCTTTGGGGTGCTCTCGCCCATGGGGTGCGTGCGGTTCCTTCTGCCTGGGAAACTCCCTGCCTGGCCGGTTTAGGATCGGGACTAAAAGCGTGCAGCACTGCTGCCGGGCAGGTCACTGCATGCAGGCGCGTGGGAGGTCGATGCTCCCCGAGGGGGGAGGCTGGGCTCGGAGGTCCCTGCCGGCCCTGGGGGTGTTACGCTGGGTCTGCTGCAGCCGTTTTCTGTTTGCCGTGATACTGATTGTGTCCTTATGTCAACCTCTGTCCCGCAGGATGGACAGAATGACGGAAGATGCGCTGCGCCTGAACCTCTTGAAACGGAGCTTGGACCAAGCAGATGATCGGGATGATGTCCTGGCAAAGAGATTGAAAATGGAAGGACATGAGGCGATGGAGCGCCTGAAGATGCTGGCACTGCTGAAGAGGAAAGACCTCTCGGGCATTGAGGTGCCCCACGAGCTCCCGGTGAAACAGGATGGTGTGAAAGTCTATGAAGAAAAGCTGAATGGGAGCCTTAGGCCCCATGGGGATGGCAGGACTGCAGGGAGGCCAGGGAAGGAAAACATTAACGATGAGCCGGTGGATATGAGTGCAAGGAGAAGGTAGGTGCCAAACAACTAGAGTCTGTAGCTTGCCTGTTGTTAATCCTGTGCTCTGCCAGATGTGAGAACCCAAGTCAGAAATTAAATCGACATTTTGCGGTCCTGGGGGCCTGGGGGAGTCTTCCCAGAGTCTGCGAGGTCCCTTTGGCTGAACGCCGAGGAGCAGAGCCTGCTCTCCCAGCAGAGTTTCTCTGGAAGGCATTCGGCACTATTCTTTTATTGTTTTTGCTTCTGCTGCCCTTCTTATTCCACCCCAAAACCAGATGGATTTTGTTTCTTTCCTCCGTCCATGCGTTTAGCATTATAAGCTACAACCGTCGGGTGGCTGGCAGAGCAGACCCTGCCGGCGCGCGAAGGAGGAGGGCTTCCCCTCCAGCCAGGACTTTTTATTAGCACCTACAAAAGTGGCGAGCAGAAGTCCTTTATTTAGCTGGAGGCCAGATCTGATGCAAGTGGCATGGGCAGTCGATCTCAAACCTGACCCTGGCCACGCTAGTGCCTCTGCGAGGGAGACGTAAACGGCT
>NW_010534607.1:13432-13968 GCF_000687285.1 Phaethon lepturus | reverse complement strand
TGAGCCTGAGACTGCTCCTGAGAAGCACTTGCCCGAGCGATCGAGTGCTGGTGAGCTGTGTCTGTTTTCCAGGAGGAGCTTTGGCGTTCTTCGCGCTCTCCGTGCGCGCGCTGCGCGCACACCTGATTTTTATCAGCGGTGAACTCTGGCAACTCAATTTCCGCAGCCGAGCCCTGCAGCCAGGTTCTGCGTGGGGGAGTTGGAGCGAGAGGGTCGCACGTGAGAGCCCGTCCCATGTGCTGCACAGCACCGGTGCATCCCGCCTCTGTTCTTATTTCAGCTTTCTTGCGAGAGAGAAGGAAGCAAATGTTAACGATTTTGATTTTTGGCTTGGTTTGGATACCGAGCCAGCTCAGGCTTGGCTAACAGGCTGAGGAGCAGAACGGGGGGGAGTCCTGTTTTAAGTAGGTGCAAAGTGCTGAGACCTTCCTGTGATGTTTTGGTGGATGAAAAGCGGGACGTGAGCCGGCAACGTGCGCTGGCAGCCCGGAAAACCAACCGTATCCTGGGCCGTATGAAAAGGCACGTGGCCAGCG
>NW_010534607.1:3991-13048 GCF_000687285.1 Phaethon lepturus | reverse complement strand
GCCCCAGCCCTTGGAAAGACCCCGGGTCAGGCTGGATGGGGCTCTGAGCACCCTGATCCGGTTGCAGATGTCCCTGCTCATGGCAGGAGGGTTGGACTAGATGGCCTTGACAGGTCCCTTCCAACCCAACCCATTCTGTGATTCTGTCTTGTCTTGGAGCCTCGGATGAATGACCGTGCCTTGCCCGGGAACCAGGTGCCGGCAGCTGCAGCGTGTTTGCAGGAGGTGGTGGTAGTTCCCGCGCAAAACCGCGGCCTGCAACGACAGGAGCTGCGTTCACGGGCCGCTGTCATCGGTGCCGCTGTCCCAGCTGGTTGAGTACGTCTTTGTGTCTGGACGTACGGGAAGTTTGGCTTCAGCAAACCCGGGCTTGTTTGTTTGAGGCATCATATCGGGGTCTTTTTGTGTTGGTGGGGGCTTTCGGATGACGAGGGGGTGCTGCCGGCGCTTCTGGCGGGCTCCTGTCCCAGCCGGCGCTGGTGAGCAGATGGTGGACGGGGGATTTGAAGGCAGGGGATCTCAATGCTTCAAGCCCGTTCTGGGTGCTGTCAGTATAGTAAATGTTATAAAGATTAATGCCTTCATAGGCGCTGTCTTCGCTGCCACAGCCTGGCTTGCGGAGCATCAGGAGTGGTGAACAGACCTGGAGTGCTGGAGGTGGGAAGGAGAAAACCACCTGGATGATTTTTCTTTAATGACAATATATGAGGCTTAAATCTGCCCGGTCACCTCTGCCACTAGTTCAGCCTCCTGTAAAATCTGAAGAACTGCATGCTGTGAGGCAGAGACATTATTATTGTGTACCACAGGGTTTTACCTGGGCTCGTGGGAGCATTTGGGTACGAGCAACACCCTTTGTAGGTGCCCGGGGTTTACTTGTGTCCCACTCCAAGTGCATCATCGGGGTGTTGCACCTCTGAAAAGAGCAATTCTCCCAAAAAGCCCTTTGGGTGAGACAACACGGGTAATACTCGGCAAATGGGTTTAAACTCTCGAAGTGTTAAATGCTGTAGGAATAACCGTGGCTCTGGGTAAGTTGCTGTGCAGGTCATCGTCTCCCCGAAGAGCTGGCAGGCGAGTGTCGGGCACTGCGGAGGGCTGCGTGCTCAGCTGAGTTGCTTGAATGTTGTGCAAGACGTGGGGAATCCAGTTAGGTACCAGCATCGGATGCGTACGCTTGAATCGCTAACTGCGACTGAAAAGAAATCAGCCCTAAAAAGAGGTAGAAAAATTCTGCCACGAGTGTTGAAATAATTGAGTGCGAAATATGTCTCTAGCAAGAGAAGTAAGGCTGGGGGTGTTTAATTTTCCTAAACAGCTGGCGAGGGATCCCTAAGCTGAAGTTTGCTTGGGAATGTGCTCCGTGTCTTCTCACCTCTGCCGGCCTCCTGCACCGTCGGCGTAGCTCTTCTTCCAGTAGTTTTGTTGTAATTAAGCTCTTGCCTTGACAAAAGTAAATAAAACAACCCTGACAAATTCAGCAATTCTTTGCAGATGGCCCTGTTTTCCCCTGTCTGGCTTGGACGCCGGCTCTGCTTTTTTCCCCTTAATGGAATGTAAATAAAACAGCCTGGATGTATCTGGATGCTTGTGCAAAATAATCACCAGCAGCCATGATGACAGCCTGCCTTTAGGAAAATCCCGAACCAAAATCCAGTGCTTTATGACTCCGGGTGTGCCCGAGGAATGGCCAAGGATGCCAGAGGAGCAAGAAAAGCTGTTGTGCTCAATGCTTGATTGCTCTCAGTCTCGCTGGTTGGAGAGTTTGGGATGCCGTTACGCAAAGCAAGTGGATCCAGAGGCTTGCAGCAAAATAAGGGACTTGGTTTTGGTGCCGGCGGGGTCCGTGCGAGCAGCCCTGATGCTGATGGGGCAAGGGAGCCTCGGCTGAAGCCTGGCGCATTTTATTTTTGACGTGCGATCCTGTGCATACCGGAGAGCCTTGTAGCCAAACGCTTGGTCATCACAGTATTTGTTGACAGCTGAAACTCCGTTTGGGGAATGGTGGCTGCGAGTTGACCTGCTTCCTTACCAGGATGTGTTTATTCCCGAGCAGTTTCGTGTATAGACATGCCCCAACTGATAGTTTGGAGATAGGCACCTTGGGTAGCTTGCAGCAGAAGCCAGATAAAATGCCGTGGGAGGGTGATGGGCTGCTCAAGAGCTGTTGAAGACTCATCCAAAAGCAGCTCTTGCTCTCGGCCGGCTAAATATAAAACTCCTCGGATGCAGGTTGGTTTGCCTGGACCGGCTCGGGCTGACTTTATCTCGATAGGATATTCTGGACCTTCTCTGCCAACCGCGCTGCCGGGACAGACCACAGGAAACCCTCCTGCCACCGGTGACCTGAGAAACCGCAGCGTCCGTGGGCTGCCAAAAGGAGATCCACAAGAACAGGATATCTGTGGATCAGTACATACCACGTTCGTATGACGCCTTAAGTGTGTGATGGCCCACAAAGAGGTTATTGAAATAATGCACCCACAAATACTGTGTCCTGGCACCTTTTGGCGCAGCCGAGAGCTTTCACGGCTTTGATTTTTTTTTTTTGATGGTTTGGAGCCGCGCTGCTGGGGGTATTTCTCCAGCTGAAGAGTGACCTGTAAACTCCGTGATCGATGGGCTTTGCAGTGGATGTGCAACGGCTGGAGAAGGGGGCAGCTACGCAGCACTAGAGCTCTGAAATGCCCATAAAAGCGGCTGTAATGTTTGGGAGATGAAGCTGCCGAAAGCAAAACACCCTGCAAGGCAGCATCCTGCTCCGAGCATCCTCTCCGGACCTCGGAGCAGCCAGGCCTGGGAGCTGGGATTCGGCTCCGTGCTCCCTCCAGGGTGTTCAAAGCTAAAAGTTTCGGATAAAATAATCTGTGCGTCTCCTCCTGCGCCCGCAGCCTCACACCAAAGACCTTCCAGTGAGTCTGAGAGCGATAAGCCCGTCTGCCTTGGCAGCACACCCGGCACCTTCATAACCACAGTGCTCCTGCTGCTTCACGCTGGACTATTTAGCATTTTTCCAAGGCTCTCCAAGCACCGTTACATTAAATTGGTGATAGCAAAGGGCTTTTGTTAGTGTCTCCTTACTCTGAAGGATGCCACCACGAACAGCGCGGTGCTTGGATACTGCTGGATTATAGCATTGATTTTTATTTTTTTTTTAATATTTTTTGTTTTCCCAGTGATGGGCTGTTGTCGTTGCTGCTCCTTTCGTTTACCCATTTCTAGGTCACGGTTCAATTGGATCTTTTGACTCTACGCAGGGTATTTATTCAGATTTTCCTTTATGGAGTGACCTTTTAAAATAGATTTGTATTGAGATAGGCTTGGAGTATTTACATCTCTGTTCTCTGGGGGACTTAGCCCGTTCTCATCTCCAGCATCGTGGCAATCTTCTTGAGTAAGTACGAACAATACCAGGCCAGAGTATCTACCCCTCTCCCCTCTCATCTCGGCACCTGGTTACGGTTGTGTCTCCCTATTTAGTTACTATATGGCTCATTGCTAACGCCCGACCGGCCCTCGCGCAGGTAGGGTTTGCATCACGTGGTTGCTTACCTTGCGCTTAAATAAGAGCCCGCCTTTCACCCTGGTGAAGGAAACGTTTGTGAACGAGTCTTCTCCCTCCGGCGAGCGGAGGATGCTTCTGTCCTCAAGCCGGCAGTCCGCTGGTGTTCGTCAGCCCTGCAGGCGTGGGGAGCAGTGCCGAGCTCCGGTTCGCATCCGTGGTGGAGGGGGGAGTTGTCCCGCTCCCAGATGTGCTGCCGATGTCTCGGTGTTGTGGCTCAGTCTTTTTTTTTTTTTTTTTCTTTTTCTTTTCTCTCCTTCCTGTTACACAGTGACCAGGACAGGGGACGATTAACCCCTTCGCCAGATATAATTGTCCTCTCTGATAATGAGGCATCCAGTCCCCGTTCCAGCTCTCGTATGGAGGAAAGACTTAAGGCGGCAAATCTTGAAATGTTTAAGGTAAGGGGTTTCTCGGCTGTCCCGGGCGGCTGCTCCAGCGGAGAGCCGTTCCGCTGCAGGGGGTTCCTGCTTTTCTGAAGGATTTGGGAGCTAAGAGGGTTTCTGAGCAATGCAGTAACTTGTGGGTGTAACGATCCAGCTCTCGCGTCCTTGGGTATCTGTGGTACAAATTCTTGCTTGTATTAAAGCTTCCTCACGCTCTCTTGCCACCAAGGCAGAGGCAGCAGGTTTCAGCTGTCTGAGTTTTGACTGATTTTCTGCCTCTCTGTAGGGTAAAAGCATAGAGGAGCGACAGCAGCTGATCAAGCAGCTTCGGGATGAGCTACGGCTGGAGGAGGCCAGGCTTGTGCTGCTGAAGAAACTGAGGCAAAGTCAGCTGCAAAAGGAGAACGTGGTACAGAAGGTGAAGCTCTGAGCAGCATCGTTTGAGGCTGGGTGGGATAAGGGGAAGGTGCTTGGCCTCGCAGAAGCCTGTTAGCAGGCAAACACAAAGACTTGCTCTGCTCTCAGACCTTCCGTTACTCCACGTTTGTCCTCCAGTGTGATATTTCTTACCAAAGTGCGTTCGTAGCAAATCCACAGCCCATCCTACCTAGCACGCTGCCCTCGGGGCCAGCTGAGAAGATAAATCTGTGCAGCTCTGAAGTATTTGATGTAGCATTGATGAGGCTTGGTCTGTGGCGGGTCTGTCGATGGATTTCCTTTCCAAGCGCCATGCACTGATGCCAGTTCTCATTTTCTCTCAACCTAGACTCCAGTCGTCCAGAACGCGGCGTCTATTGTCCAGCCATCTCCTGCCCACGTGGGACAGCAGGGCCTGTCCAAGCTTCCCTCCAGGCCTGGAGCTCAGGGGGTTGAGCCTCAGAACTTAAGGACATTACAGGTGAGCCTTCCTGACACCCGTCTTCTGTGCAAAAGACCATGATTTTGCTTGGTGCACACGCAGCGCTGCGCGTTTGCCTCTGCCCGACTGAGATGCTTTTTCCAAGAGGCAGATTGTGTTCAAAAAACATGTGGACGTGGCAGTTCAGGACCTGATTTTGTGGGCATGGTGGCGTCGGGTTGACGGTTGGACTAGATGATTTTAAAGGTCCTTTCCGACCTTAATGATTCTATAAATGCTGGCAGTTCTTAGCGCTCTGAGTAGAACTGTCTGGTGACCCACAGTCAGTCTGGGAAGTTCTTTCTCCAGGCAAGGTCATCTCTGAAGCTTATCAGCAGAGACTGAGCTATCCCCATAACACTTGGTGCCTGTCCCAGCTCTTGGCCCCTTGCATGATGTGCGTGGGGGAGGTCTGGGGGCTCTGCCTCTTCAGAAGTGGCAGATTTTTTTCAGCAGGGAGGTCTGGAGGTTAGTCCAGCCCATGATTTGCATCGTGTGAGGTGGAAGGAGCTGGATTTAGATGTGGTGGCCCTGAAGAAAGTTGTCTGCTGCCGGGTCATGCAAGTTCTGGGGCTGCAGGGAGAAAACTGCTCGTTTGCACGTACCCGCAGGAATGGCCGGTCAGCAGAGCTGCTTTTTGAGACGGTGCAGAGGGGTCAGAGGAAGAGGGTGAGGAAAAACACAAACAAAACAGGGAATTGAAATGTTTACCTTCTTTGGGAAAGCGCTATAGGCAGAGCAGGGTGCCATCCGACACGGCTACCTTTCTGCCTGTGCGCTGGAAGAATGCTAGTTCTAGATGACACAATTGTTTAATGTTGCACGGGTAAACAAGAAGCCAACGGTATGAGCTCACTGGAAGGAGGGCACTCGGCGTGCGGCGCGGGGTGTTGACGCCGACGGGCGGTGGGGATTTCTTTTCCTGGGGCTTGGTTTAGTCCCGCTGCAGGGCTTGGGGTCCCTGCTGACCCCTCCCCAAGTGTTCCTCTTCCCCCAGCTGTGTAGCGTCAGGAAACGGACTTTGTCCTTTCAGCAGGACGCTGTCAGTTCTGCTTCTTTGATAATGGAATATACAAAGTCCCAGCGATGCGGTTGTGAACCCAGGTGCTGGGAAGATGGTGTATGGGACGAGGATGGAGGTGAACCTCCAGCACGTCTGTCTGCCTGTGCTTTCTCTCCTGCTTTTGCCAAAAGACTTTCATTTCAATCTTGCTGATCATTTACTCCCTCCATTAACCATCTTCTTTGTTTGTGGCATTTGTTTGCTTTGCTATGGCAACGATTCGGGGTCAAGTCTATTGTGACTTCGCAGTGGGATCGGGCTGGTAAAGGAAATGGGCTTTAGGGGAAAAGGAAGCGCATTGTTTGCACAGTCTTTGTGAAGGTTTTCTTATGTGTGACAGCGAAGAACCTCGGCTAGGACAAGCCTAATAAAAAGGGGGGACGGGCGAAAAAGGGTGGCAGACAGGAGGCGTTGAACGTTTTAAGATCGTCTCTGATAAAAAATTGAGCCCTTCTACCTGTCATCCCCCCTTGGAGCCGTTCTGGCGGCGCTCAGAGACACGAAAACCTGGCTGTGAGCTGAGCGTGAGGAGAAGCCTGGGCAGGTCAAGCCCTGGCTCAGCCTGCGCTCAGGTCTCTCCAAGCCCGGTGTCATGTTTCTGACTGCCGGGGATTGAGGTTTTCCTGCGCCAAAGGCAAACACCCATCTCCCTGTTAGTCAGGACTACTCTAACTGTTTCGCTTTGAACTCGGGCACCGGTGTGAATTCTGGTTTTAATAGCTCCATGCAACTGGCAGACAGCCTCCTTGGTTTTTTAATCCCCTCTTTTCCCCTTGCGTTTTTCTGTATTGATCAAATTGATGGGCTCGTTTTTAATGCAGAGATAGGGCACGAATATGTGTCTTGAAAATTACCTTCCAAAACATCCCAGCCTAGATCCTGAAGGTCCGTCCTCCTCCCAGTGAGCCGGCTGGCTGCTGGGAAGCCGTTGCTCCACAAGATTACTGCCCCGTTTCTTCACTCAGGTGGAATTCCAACCGCTCTACAGAAAATATATTAACTTGAGACATCCTCCCTCCAGGCAAAATGGCCATGATTATTTAAAATAAAGGACAATTAGAGGAAAAGTTAAGTTCTTTGAGCGCCGTCTGGCGTTAGAAGTTAACTGGAATTACAGATAAGTGGGAATGCTCTGCTGTTGCAGAGCCGGATCAGGGAACTGAAAATTCTGTTTTCCCTCAAGTCCTTTTTTTTTTTTTAAATTTTATTTATTTATCGTTTCCTTTCTCGACAGGGTCACAGTGTCATTAGGTCTGCCACAAATACGACTCTGCCCCATATGCTTATGTCGCAGCGTGTGATTGCTCCGAACCCTGCCCAGTTACAAGGGCAGCGGGTTCCTCCTAAACCTGGCCTCATCCGCACTACAACTCCAAGCATGAATCCAGCCATCAACTACCAACCGGTAGGTTACTCGTTTGTCGCTGGGTTTTGGGCACAGTTGCCCGGTGGGGTTAGCAAGAAGGGAAAATAGGAGATGCCTTACGAGTCCGAGTGCCACGGAGGTGCTCGGAGCTCGGCGTGAAGACGTCGGAGCGAAGCTCGCAGGTGAAATATATCCCAAGCGTGGATGAAGATGGATGTCCTTGACCTGCGTGGAAGAATGAAATGATAAATAACGTAAAAACTTCTGGCTAGCAAAGCGCTGGTTCATCCGAGCAGCTCTGGCCTCCTGCTGCAACAGTGACACGAAGACCCCAGTGAAGCGGGGTGACTGGTTTGTGAGCAGGACTGGTTCCTCTTCCCGCAGGCGGTAGCAAGTGCTCGCTGATGCGTGCTTTTCTTCCGCTTCTCTCTGCCGGAAGAGCTCAGCGAGCTCCCTGCAGTTGAGGAGCAAGAAGCTTAAAACCATTTGTTTTACTTTTAGAAGAGCAAAAAGGCTTCTGTGAAGACTGGAAACAGTGGTTGGGAGGGGGTGTAAAAAAAACCCAACCAACCAACCAAAAACCCAGGTTTCCAGTTCTAGCACTGGTGCTGTGTAAAGCAATCAAACCTTTCTCCAGCGAGCAGCCCTGGTTCCTGGGCTGTGCCTCCCGCGCTGTGGGACAGTCTCTGTTCCTCATCCCAGACGGCGACGCTTGGCTGAGATGCTCTGTGCATGCAGGCCCAGCTTAACAACCCCTCTTAATTCCTTCTAGGGTTTGTTGCCAGTTCTTAAGCCATTTAATTTGTCCCAACGATAGTATAGTGCAAATTTGTAAATTATAAACATGACTCCACAACAGTCTGAGACTCTTGCATCTGAACAACTGTCAAACAAACCTAATTACACGTATGATTAAAAAAACCCACCCCAGCTACTCTTACAGAAGAGCTGTAAGTTCCTTGGAGTTAATTCATCAGCTATTTATTTAGATTGGCGTGAGTTATCCCTGATCAGCTCTGCCATCAATTTTCCTGGACCTAGCTTAGAACAACTGGCTTGGGATTAGCTTGGTCCCCCCCATCAGCGAAGTGTTAGCAGTCTTAAAAAAAAAAAACCAACCAAACAGGGGCAAATTGATTGATCTTCTGCGTGTTATTCTCGAACGACATGACCGTGTCCCCCGAGCTTTGGTAGCTGAGCCCGTTTGAATCGCTGAGAGGGTTTGTTACCGTTTGGGATTTTCCCCTTCGCATGCGTGGAAGCGTTCATACCCTGGGAACGGGTAGGCTGGGTGAAAGGCTGGCAGCAGCCCTGCCTGGGCTTTAAATAGGTTGCAGGCTGATGGCTTCTTACCACAAAAGACTGCGAAAGCTGCGTCCTCAGGTCAGCAGAAGTCTTTGTGCTTTGCTGCCGTCACGTGCCAGAGGGACCGCGCATCCAAATGAACGGAGGATGCAGAAGAAAGCTGCTGGAAATGGAAGAGGAGGGAATTGGCACATTTGGAGCACCTGTGTGGGAGGGGACGGACACCATCTGGCAGCGGGGATGCTGCCTGGGCGCCTGCCAGATCAGCGAAGCAAGAGGTGGAGGAGCAGAACTCGACAGTGAGCGATGGTGCCGGCGCGTGAATCACGGCGCTCAGCGCTGCCTACGCTCGGCGAGGCCGATGCCGGGTCCCGAGGCCGGACCCTGCGCACGCGTTCCCTCGCCTGCAGAAGTCCCCGGGCTGCTCCGGGCACCAAGACTCCTCTTGCTGATTCCGGTGCACGGAGGCTCCTCGGC
>NW_010534607.1:3557-3960 GCF_000687285.1 Phaethon lepturus | reverse complement strand
CGTGGGGACCGAGATGAGCTCCCTGCTCCTGAGTCCCAGCACGGCTCCTTGTCTCCCCGGGTCTTTTCGGGAACGTTTGCAGACGGAGGGTTGTGAGAAGGCGATCTGGCTCATCCAGGTTGCTTCAGGGGCTGAACTGTAGGCGGGGACTGTTATTAATTTTTTGTAATAATTCCCATCTTCTCTTCCTCTCCAGCAATCAAGTTCTTCTGTTCCTTGCCAGCGTACGTCGTCTTCAGCCATCTATATGAACCTTGCCTCTCACATCCAGCCTGGCACTGTGAACAGGGTGTCGTCTCCGCTCCCCAGCCCCAGTGCTCTGAACGACGCCGCCAACTCCCAAGCAGCTGCCAAGCTTGCCCTCCGCAAGCAGCTGGAAAAGACGCTGCTGGAGAGCCCCCCC
>NW_010534607.1:1100-3542 GCF_000687285.1 Phaethon lepturus | reverse complement strand
CATTTCTTGCCCAGCGCAGCCAACAGCGAGTTCATCTACATGGTGGGGCTGGAGGAGGTGGTGCAGAGCGTTATCGACAGTCAAGGTGAGCTTGGGGGGCTGCCGCTTTCCTCGACTGCCGCTTTCCTCGACTGCCGCCATACGGTGCTCCCGTGTGCCGTTTCCTGCTTTTTTTGTTGGGTTTTTTTGCAACACACCAAAATCTGCAGCTTGGGAGTCTGCAAGAGGATGTTTTCTGGTCTTGGCCAGCCCTGGACTCTGCCGCTTCTTGCTGCGGCTGCCTGCAGCAAAGGGCAGGGCAGAGCCTGGACCCCCCCGGGCACCGGGGAGCTGCGTGCCGACCCCATGGGCACGGAGCCGGTCTGGCAAGGCTGGCAGCCTTGGTGTGCCGAGCCTGCAGCCGGCCCCGGAGCAGCGATGTCTGTGTCCTGGGGCTTGTCAGGCTGTGCCCATGTGGGGAGGGGTCTCCCTGGCCCTTCACTTGCCCTGAATGAATGTTCAGAAGCTGAGATGGCAAAATCCTCAGAGTTGTGACTGCCCGGTGTCCTGTCCCTGCGGGATTGTGGAGATTTTAGCTCCCACCTCACCATTCCCTCTGGGTTGTCACCTTCCAGCTGGCCGGGATCGAGCCTGTGCTCTTCCAGCACGTGCTCGGCATGGCGTAACTGCGGTGCATCGCTGGCTCACCTGACTCAACCACCAAGACCCTCTAGGTTTTTATAGTCTTG
This sequence comes from Phaethon lepturus, assembly GCF_000687285.1. Taxonomy (NCBI): domain Eukaryota; kingdom Metazoa; phylum Chordata; class Aves; order Phaethontiformes; family Phaethontidae; genus Phaethon; species Phaethon lepturus. The sequence continues at coordinate 2,814 of NW_010534607.1, read as the reverse complement.
CAGAGCTGGTCCCAGCACCATCGGGTGGTTCTGTGCCTGGGGCAGGATTTCTCCTGCGTCTTTCCCGGGATGCTGGGCTCTTGCCCAGAGTGGGGTTGGACTTCGATCCAACGCTGTCCTGAAAATCCCTTTATTTGCTGGGACCTTCCCTCCCGCTCCGCGGGTGCGCACGGGAGCCTGTTGCAGTCGTGCCGGGATGGAGGAGGCGGTGTGAGGGTGGGGGGCTGTCCCATTTTCCCACCTAACTCCCGTTCTTGGTGACTCCCAGGGAAAAGCTGCGCATCCCTCTTGCGTGTGGAGCCCTTTGTCTGTGCCCAGTGCCGCACCGACTTCACCCCTCACTGGAAGCAGGAGAAAAACGGGAAGATCCTGTGCGAGCAGTGCATGACTTCCAATCAGAAGAAGGCGCTGAAGGCAGAGCACACCAACCGGCTGAAGAACGCCTTCGTGAAAGCTTTGCAGCAGGAGCAGGCGAGTACACGGCCCCTTCCGCAAGCTGCCTGGAGCTTCCCTCCCCGGGCTCCGGGACCCCGTGCTCCCCCTCCCTTTGCACGTCTCCAGCCGCGCGGCTCTCCGGTAGGTCGGTCGGGGTTCCCTGTGCGTGAGCTCGGAGGAGTTTGGCTTCTCAGTGGGAGTGCCCAGCTCGGCACGTGGAGCTTCTAACAGTGAAAGGCTGGTGCTGAGTGTCCAGAGTACTCCCGACGCGGCTGCTCCTCTCCCTTGGGGCGTTTTCCCCCTGGATTTGCAGCTCGAGGGCTGGCTGAGGACAGCTGCCTTCCCTCCCTGGTTTTGCCACTGACTTTTCCTGGAACGTGTGGGAAGTCGCTTAGCCGCTTGCTGCCTGCTCGCTTATTTGTGGAAGGTGGGGAATTTGCTAAATTCCCCTGATAAATCGGTGTTGGAGAACTTGTTTAGAGGCCCTGGGGTAAAATAAACTGGAATCATCATTTGAGAACTGTAAAAAAAAAAAACCCAAAAAACCAAAAACAACAAACAACGACAAAACACCACACTAAATGTGAAGTGGAATCCGGCTCCTGACAAATGGGACGTCTCTGTTTTGGAGAAAGAAGAGTCTTTGGGCTGTTCGTAACAAGCGGGTGTGGAGATAGCAAAGCTGTTCGTGCTGGCCGCAGCAAGACTGCGGTTCCAGTAACGCCTTGGGAAGGCGGCCGGGTTTTGAGCGGTTTTCAAATCGGCAATTGCGGAGAGTGGGGAGAGGGACCTGCTTCCCCTCTCTCCGGGAATGCCGGCCTCGGCGTGAGCGCCGGCGGGGTCAGCTCGGTCGCGGTGCGTCTCGTCGGGGAGGCAAGGTCTAATGGGCTGGCGCGCGCCTCTGAGGATGCTTCTGGTTCTTTCGCTCAGGAGATCGAGCAGAGGCTACACCCCCCCCGCAGCTCCTGCCGTCTCCAGCGTCAGCAAACAGGAGAACATCATGCGGCACCACACGCTCCGGCAGGTGAGGAGCTCCGGCGCGGGGCCCCCGGCCGAGCAGGAGCGTGCGTCCCCTCGCTCGCAGCCCAGGTGACTTCCAGACCGCCGGGCGATCCCGGTGCCTTCCCACCATCTTTGTTCTCCTCTTCCTCAGGCTCCGCAGCCCCAGAGCACTTTGCAGCGCGGCATCCCCACCTCTGCCCGCTCCATGCTTTCCAACTTTGCGCAGGCGCCCCAGCTGTCCGTGGCGCGCGGTCCCCTCGGCATGCCAGGTAGGATC
>NW_010534607.1:0-1045 GCF_000687285.1 Phaethon lepturus | reverse complement strand
TGCCAGGTAGGATCCCCCGGCCGTGCCGGAACGCTGGGGGCTAGCCGGGGAGCGGGACGGGTCGGTCTGTGCCCGGTTTGATTTTTTGGGGGGAGGCCGATGGCGATCGTGATGCTTCCCTCGCCGCTGCCGCAGAGGCCCTGCAGACCTCCGCGGATTTTGGATGGCGGGTTTGGGTTAAATTACTGCTTCCTAGGTAAAAGCTGGGAGTGTCCTGGCTCGCTGGGCTCGGACCTCTGGGCGCAGGGGCGTGTCAGAGGGGGTCCCCACCTGCTTTTCTCTCCCCTCTCCAGGTGTTAACATCGCTTACCTGAATGCTGGGATCGGAGGCCACAAAGCGTCGAGTTCCTTTTGGATATGATCCCGCCCCGCTCTATATCGCAGTCCATCAGCGGACAGAAATAACGCCTGTCGACCGTCCCCGCCTTCCGCCCCACTTCCGTCGCATGCAGTGCCTGTACTGGTGCCTACCGTACACGGGGAAAAAAGACAAAAAAAAAAAGAAACAAAAAACAAATGAAAAACAAACAAACAAACAAAAAAAACCCATTTCAAACCTTCAGCGACCTGTCCTTTTTCCAAACCTTAACTTCCTTGGTTTTCTATAGCAGTGAGAGGTCACTTCCTTTGCCCGAGGTCAGAACAATGTCTGCTTGAAATCAGCACTCTCCATGTGTTAAAGCTTGTTTTATGCTATTTTTTGTAATGACAAAGCATAGAATTTTTAATTGTGTTGTGGTTTTTGGTTGAGTTTTTTTTTTTCCCCCCTCTTTTTTTTTTCCCCTTTTTTTTTTCCCCCCCTCCTTTGCTAAATGGATGGTTAAACCTTTTTTTCCTTTCCAGAGACTTTGTAAGGGCATCCGCTCGACATTAAGTGACCGTTATTTTTTTTAAAGGGCAGTTTATGCTGACTCACGGGGAAACGGGGGCAAAGAGATGCGATGGGCTGGAGCCCGGACCGCCGCCCGTGGTAGGGTGCTACAGTTCCCTTGGCTCGGCAGAAGAAGTCAGGAGACGCCGATCCCGACGCCTTAGCTCCCGTCTC
>NW_010534606.1:0-5907 GCF_000687285.1 Phaethon lepturus | reverse complement strand
GCCAGTGGCCAGCGCCTGCAGAGGCGCGCCGGTGGCCACGGGGCAGAGCTCACCTGTATTATGGTCTTGGCGTTTGAACTGGTAAGGAGCTTGCCGGCTTTTCCACCCTGACCGCCTGCGCTCAGCTGCATGCGCTGTGACTCCGTCGCGAGAGTTCTCATGGGCTGCAACTTGGCACATGAGGTCTCCCACCCAGCTGGGGAGCAATTTTAATCGTTTATTTTTCGGCATAATTTCAGTAAGTTCCAGTTGGCTGTTCCTAAATAACACCCAGAGCAGAAAGAAGTTGCACAGCCGTGTGCAGTGAATCTTTGCAATTAGAGAATTTGAGCCCTTTTTGGTGGGTGTTTTGGTAAAAACAAAATGTTGCATGTGATCGGTTTGGAAAGCAAAGAGGACTAATTACAAGTGCTATTTTAAAAAATAGAATGAAAATGAGTTATGCTGCTAATGCTCAGATGCAAGAACATGGTTTGCTTAATTTAATAATACCGTGTAATTTGTGTGAAACTGAATTAGTAGCAATTATCTGTTGTTAATCACTTGGAGTTGGGTTCTCCTTTCCATGCTCATACTGAATCGCACCTGGCTCCCCGACGCCACAGAAGTCCGCGGGATTTACGACGTAAAGGTGCGCGTGCGATGTAAGGACTTGAACAGGGAGAAACAGAGAAGGTGCTGGGGGTCAGGCCCTTGCCAGAGCAGCTGGGACAGCACGCATGTTCTCCATCCTGTCCTCACACTAATTAAATCTCCTCAGAGGAATTAAGGGGAGTTCTGCACGCAGGCACTGGAACTGTTAGGACAGGCCTCGCCGGCTGTCTTCAGCAGCCCGAGCGCGGCTCCTTTTGTGACTCATGCGCCTGACTCACAGACGCCTGATGAAATACATGTACTCTCAGTCAAAGTTACCGCAGCTAAATATTAAAACAAGCTCTTTAATTTCAAACCCAAATACTTCCCGGGGTTTTCTCAGCAGCTGTACTCGAAACGATGCTGTACCATACACTTGGGAAGGGGCAGTGATGTAACCGTCGCTACATTACAACTGAAAGATTTGCTTATTTGCATGTATATATATATGTATATGTATATATATTTAGAAATTTCCCCAAGGCAAAAGAAAATAATTCATGACAAGCAGCAGCTTGGAAGGTCATCTGGATTATTATTTCTGTACTTCAGCTCACCTCCAACACATAAGCAAAGTCTTTATGTACTGATTTTAATAATGCTAAAAGAGTTTAAAACCTTAGCAATACTCCAAGTAATTATTAGGTAGGCTTTCTCACGTTCGGCCTCATTTCATGTACTTTAACAAAAGTACCTTTTACTGTGTATTTCAGAAGGAATAACAGTGTTGGTTTGTGGGGGTTTTTGCTGAACAGGCCTTGTTGTTCGGCTCCGTACTGACCCTGAGCCATCCCACCGCACTTCTGCTGGCAGCAGGGCCTGCCCAGGCAGCACGGACCTGGGCAGGTCCCTTCAGCCCTGCCTGCTCCTCTCCGGCGGCGGGAGGGGAACAGTGCTCACCGCTCCGCAGCATCACTGCCACGCTGCCCACTGCGCGACGAAGCCTCCTGTGCCTTGCCCGCGGGGTCGTGTGGAGCTGCGTCAGCACAAGAAAATTCCCACAAACTTTTTTGACATAGATATGCTTCAAGAGTGCCGAGTGACCTGGGTAACTGCTGCATATGCCAAGTTGGGGTCGTGCTTGTGAGAATGGCAAACCTCCCATTCAACTGAAAAGATACGGGAGTCTAAAGGGAGATCATTTTACTAAATGAGGTGACTGGTCTGGGGTCAAACAGTCTTCCAAAAATTTCCTCTATGTCGTCTTTAAACAGGGTGAGCTGTTTCTACACTCACAAAGCATTGCGAAGTGGTCTTACTTGAAATTTCAGCTGCTCCAAACAGAGGCAGAATTTATGAAGTACAAAGGGGTTTCATGTTACCATGGGAATAATTTCAAAATAGAGAAGCCTGATTTTGCTATACGTGCTGTCTTGTTGGGAGAATTTTCTGCGTGGAAGGATCACAGGGTGAACCTGCTCTACAGCAAAAGGTGTGTTTGCTTGCAATTTTTTTCTGGGGCCCACATACCTCTAAAGAGCATGATATTTGCATTAACATTAATGGGTTTATTCTAATGTCTGTGCGTGGCAATTTATGTAGATGGTACTCCTTTCACATGGACAGGCCATTATTACACCTTGATTAATACAAACATTATCCAGGAAAAAGTTACAAACTGTACGCTGGCATGGAAAGAGTAGCTACAAGAGGTACTCTGCCCTCAACTAGAAGACCCCCAATTTAATCAGGCTCCGCTCCTTGTACAGCTGTGCAAAGTCAGCTATGTATAAGTATGCTCATTACAGAATCACAGAATCACAGAATCATTAAGGTTGGAAAGGACCTTCAAGATCATCAATTCCAACTGTTAACCCAACACCACCATGCCCCCTGAACCAAGTCCCAATGTGCCATGTCCACAAGTTTTTTGAACACTTGCAGAGATGGCGACTCCACCACCTCCCTGGGCAGCCTGTTCCAATGCCTGACCACTCTCTCGGTGAAGAAATTTTTCCTAATACCCAAACTAAACCTCCCCTGTCGCAAATTGAGGCCATTTCCTCTCGTTCTATCACTTGTTACTTGGGAGAAGAGACCAACACCCACCTCACCACAACCCCCTTGCAGGTAGTTGCAGAGAGCGATGAGGGCTCCCCTCAGCCTCCTCTTCTCCAGACTGAACCATCCCAGTTCCCTCAGCCGCTCCTCATCAGACTTGTGTTCCAGACCCCTCCCCAGCTCCGTTGCCCTTCTCTGGACACACTCCAGCTCCTCAGCATCCTTCTTGGAGTGAGAGGCCCAACACTGAACACAGGATTCAAGGTGCGGCCTCACCAGTGCCGAGTACATTAAATCCATTAACACCATGCCTTGGGGGACTGTAAAACACCAGAAAAGCTAGATGTTTTACTGCTGTCACCAAGCCATCATGGAAGCTGAGGCATGGCCAGATGGCCCTACGATCCTCCCCAAATCACCGGTCAGCAGCAGAACCAGTGGTCCTGATTCTGAGACACGACTGCCAGCCATTAAACGAAACACCTTGTCACAAGACTCATTTTAGACTCCAGCCCTGTTTTTCTCCCCAAAATAAGGTTATTGCAGATAAAATTCTACTTACAGCTGGAATTTCCTATCAACACTTACGATACTGATAGAAAAGTTAGTTGAAAAAAGCCTGTACCTTTTGGAAAGCAAATTTATTTGTAAGGATGCTTATGATGATGACTAAGAAGTGGTATTCAAAAGGACAGAAAAGTAGTCATGTTTACAGATTATGCTGAGATTACTTCACTAGCCTAATTCTTCCCTCATCTTCACCGTTAATTAAAAATCAGCTGCATGTAAACTGTACCTGTTCCATTTACATGAGGCTGTGGGCAGGAGCTGCTGAGTCCTAATTCCAGTTTCTAGCACTGGTTCCTTCTGTGGCTTTGAACAAGCACTTAGCAACAGCTGTCCCTTATCAAGCCATGTGTGGGTTACTTAGAAAATGACAAGTTTCCAAAACTCATGTTGTTCTACCAAAAGTAAAGTAGAAAGTTTTATGCAAAGTGTTTTTAACCCATGCAGTTTCTCATGTTGCCTGGAAATCCTGCAACCTGTCATTAGTTAGAGATGGCTTTTAATCCAACAATGTCACTCTTTTTTATAAGCTCTATTAACCACGTGGGCTACTATTTCCAAAAGTGCTTTAGGCTCCAAATAAGCAGCTAGATTTTCAGAAGTGTTGGCTGTCAGCACCACCTGTGGAGCCTCAAGGGAAGCTTGGCATTTCTGGAAATTTAGCTGTTTACTTAGATTCTGTAAAATTGTATTTAGATACCCAAACTTTAGTCTTCTCTTTTGGAAAACGGTCCTTGTTAGAGCTGTATTTTCTCCTGAGGAACACCTACACATGAGCTACTTGAATGTCACATTCAGTTATTTGGCAGTACATTGTGGAAAATTACTGGCCTTGTACTGTTGAGTCAAATGTAGACCTATCAGTATTTTTAAGGGAATTAGTATTCTTTTCTCTGTTTAAAACCTTCCTGTTACTCATAATGAGTCAAATCCTGGCCCCATTCGGAGAGTGGTACATAAACGGGCTGTATGCACAAAGAAGCTTCTGAGGGAGCACTTCCCAAACCTCCTGTGCCTCTGCCTTTTCCCAAAGGAACCAGCATTCACTTCCCACCCTGACACCACTGCTGTGACTACTACATGTATCGTCCCAGCCCAGCTCCTACTACGTCTCTCTATGTCTTCCGTTTTCACTCCTCTTAGTCCCTTACCTCCTGCCTCACAGATGCTCATGTAACTGCTAGGAATGTGCCATATGTGTTGAGAAAAAGAACAAAATAGGTCCTCTGTCACATAGGAGAAATGACACAGGGTGCAGCATGCTTCTCCTCTGGCCTGAAATCTTTCCCTGCTGCCTCTGCAGCTGCAGGTGGCAGTTCAGTCAGCCTTGGGATCTTGTTACCGTCACAAGAACACAGTTTGCCATTGTCTTTGCGCAGACCTTTGGTGTCTGCCTCCCCGGATCAGGCAGGAAACCTCTGTGTTTTGCCCACTGGTATGTGCTGTGGGCTGTTAAAGCCCGCTGGGCTCCACATCCATCAGCAGCAGAGCTGTGTGCGGCGGTGTTGCCTGGGAAAACAAACACGGCCTAGCTCAGCCGTAAGCACAGAATGATGCTCCTGGGCGGGTGAGAGCGTACCACGGGGCGATGATGGCAGCCCCATCTTGATCACAGAGGGACGTGTAATAGCTGATAACGTCTGAAGTCTTTGGGAACAAAGGTAATGTTTCAGACAGGGTTTGACAAATGACAGAATGGTTTCACACAGCCTGAGCTGCTGGTATCATGGGACTTGCCTTCCTCACTGTTTACTGAGAGCTCTGCCATCGTATCACTGTCTTGAGGAAACACAAAGCATCACAGGGAAGCACTCTACGATGGTACTGAAGTCAGGAAGGTATATGAAGCATCAGAAGGTCAACACTATTTGGGAATTTCTGATGTAGACGGTCTGCTCAGGCTTGTTTTAGTTCAGGCTTGTTTAAAATGTATGTTTTCATGGCCTTAATTCATCACGTGATAATTTGAATGCTCCATTGATAGTAATTAGATGCAACTATTCTGCAAATCTGCTTCAGTATTCCCTTAGAAAGCAACCTGTGCCTTTTCAGGAACTTCCAGTGACATTTACTTAGTGCAACTGGCAGTGACTGTGGTTCAACCTCAAACAATCAAAATAAGGGTGTTTATATTGTGGTAACCTTAAAGTATCCTTAACTGGTGAAAAAGTTGCCCATAGCCCAATTCTTGTCGTTGTGAAACCTTCAAGTTTCATGCTCTTTAGAGATCTCCGAGGACGGTGCATAAGTGCATGCCTGGCGGTTTCATCTGCTGTCCTCTCCGCACCGCCTGTCCCAGGCTGTGCCGCTTCAAGGGGTGCAGGTGCGCTCCCCTGGCCTGGGCACGGGCGCCTCTGCCCGCCCAGCGCCAGTGAAGCCGGCTGCCCTGTGCCCCGTTAGCGGGGCCTCCACATCCCTGCTGGCAGCGAGGGCCTCCTGGGCCTCGGGCAGCTGGAGACGCCCTTCGCCAAGGCCCGGCACAAGGAGTGGAAGTCGCGCCCCTCAGGCCCGTTTTTTTGGCGGAAGGCGGTGGATCGCTGTTCCAGCTGAGCACCGCGGAGTGCTCCCCGTTTCAGGGGTCGCAGCGCGCAGGCCGCCCCGCCTTTGGCAAGGACGACGGCGTTTCTGTCGCTTATCGCTAGCGCAGGTGACGTCGCTCCGCAGGACTGGTGTCCGTGGCGGTGCCTGTCGAGGTTGTTCTTTGCC
>NW_010534605.1:2013-3089 GCF_000687285.1 Phaethon lepturus | reverse complement strand
GATTTCATTAAGAGGAAGAAGAACTTTAACCCAGGCGGTTGTTTGCAGGGAACCACGCTCCTGGCAGGAGAGGGGACACGCACGAGCCAGCCCCTTCCAGCCTGGGGGCACTTGTTTCCCAGGAAAAGCCAGAGGGCGAGTGGGTGTCCATAGCGGGAACATTAGTCTCCCACCCTGGCAAGTGGCTATTTACAGGAATGAGGCGAACAGGACCCTGGCCAGGCAGGAGATGGAAAGAGGAGGAAACGACTATGTACACGGGGAGGGCACCAGGCACTCATCCCGGCGAGCTCCTCGCGGCACCTCCCCGCAGCAGGACGCTATCTTTGGGGATTTTCAGCTGCCGTAGCCAAGGGGGACCCCGCTCTCTGGGTGAGGAAGACGCTGGTAAGACCTTCCAGGTCACCGCAATGAGCCAGCCTTCTTCAAACCGCCGGGCAGGTCTTCCTCCGAGTGCTGTGGGCTGCGAGGAGGGTCACCGCAAGGACCCAGCCTTCTTCAAACCGCCGGGCAGGTCTTCCTCCGAGTGCTGTGGGCTGCGAGGAGCTGGTGGAGGGGGAAGCCTTCGTGCCCGCCCAGCCACTGCGGTTCCTCGGGAAGGGGAGATGGCAATGCCCCCTCGCCCAGCGCTGCCGCTGGGTCTCTGGGCACCCGGGGCGGAGGGGGAATAGCCGGAGAGCGAGTAAGGCATGGTGCCAGCCCAGCGACTCCGAGATGAACGCGTCTATCACCTCCTTCATGGCGAGGTTGGGGATCAGCTGGTCCTGGGTCAGGGGACTCCGTGTCACCGGATCGAAATGACCCACGCGCTGCGAGGGAGGAGACAGCCGCGAACCGGTTACTCCACGTGCCCAGCCTCACCGGGGCGCAGGCAGCTGCCAGGCCAGGGCTGTGCTGGCATCCGGCACAGCAACCAGGCATCTGTGTGCTTGCTGGGGGGGAGGAAAGAAGGGGCTGGAGGGAGAGCCCCCCCACCCGGAAGGTGCCTGCCAGCAGGATGAGAGCGGGTCAAGGCACAAGACCCTTCCCAACAGCCGCCCCCGCTTCAGGCAGGGCCTGGCAGCGCCTGACGCCTT
>NW_010534605.1:868-1851 GCF_000687285.1 Phaethon lepturus | reverse complement strand
CAGCTGCCTTTACGCCCAGGGCAGAAGCCAGGCAGAGGAGGACTGCGGGCAAGGTCCTGGGAAGCCCCCGCTGCCCCCCAGCCCAGCAGTACCTGGAGATGTTCCTCGATGTCCTTCCTGTCGTAGGTGATGCCGCTGGGCGTGATGCAGGGCTCTCGCATCAGCTCAAAACTGATCTTCCCGCACAAGTAGTCAGGGATGTCCCGCTTCTGGCTCGAGAGAAGCGGAGCTGGGTCAGGAGGGGCTAGGTGAGCCCAGCATCAAAAAAAAAGAGGGCTGGGAGGTGGCACCGGCTCCAAGGGGGAAGCAGGGAAGAGTCTGCATGAGCAGCTCTGGCTGGGGAGAGACGAGAGCGCAGGGCTGGGGCACACTCACCTTCCTCTTCTCGTCCACTTGAGAGAATAGCTCATCCATGTCCGCCAAGTATTTGTCCTGAAAGATAAAAGGCCTTAAGGATGAGGGGATGCCGGTGTACAGGGGCTACGGGTCCCCAGGGAGAGAGCCCCCAAGCCTCCCACCCCAGGGGGGCTGGGGCAGGCATAGATGAGGTGGCAGAGCCTCCGTGGCCCCTCTCCCTTTGCAGCCCCCGGCCGGCACTCGTGTGACAGGAGTGATCCAGCTTAAAAATAACCTTCCTTTCTGGGGCTATTTTTATCCCAGGATTAGTCCCCTGGGCCGGGCCAGCACCCAGACCCACACGTGGCCGAGAGCCACTCGCATTGCACAGCCCTCAGAGAACAACAACAGCTACAGCAGCTGGGGGAGCACAAGCAGGCGCCGGCGCTGCCGGGCTGGGCCAAGAGGTGACAGAGCAGGGGTAGCTGTCACGGGGGTACACAAAAGCCCTGCAACAGCAGCTCCAGCCACAAAATGAAAGCTGAGAAGCTCTGCCCTAGCGTCTCCTGCCTTTTTCCTGCACAGCCGCAGCAGGGCACGGGGATGAGGATGGGACGAGGAAGTAGCCCCCGCCCCCCAGCTCACGA
>NW_010534605.1:0-821 GCF_000687285.1 Phaethon lepturus | reverse complement strand
GCTGAGCGTTTCGGCACTCAGCCAGCTCCCTAGGACAGAGCGGGGAGATCAGAAGCGATGGAGGGATGCTACCGCTCCCTTCCCTGCTGCTGCCCTAGCTGCCAGGCTCTGCCTGCACCTCCAGGACAGCAGAGGCACCAAGCAGAGCTGTGACAGCTTCGTGGCACTAAAAAAGCCTTTACGGGTGCCGCCGGCACCCCGCGTTACCTCTCCTTCTCTGCCATGATCAGCTTGGTCAGGTAGGAGTGCAGCTCATTCTCCTGGTTGATCCGCTTCTCCTCAATACTGTTCCAGCGTTTCTTCTTGGCGATGCGCAGGGCGCTGGGAATGTCGTCCCCGAAATTCAGCCGCTGCTCCTTGGCGAGGTTGTAGGCTGGGGAGGGGAAAGGGCATCTCAGAGCTGGCACCGGTTTCCTTTTTGCCATTCCTGGTGGATGGCCAGGGGGGAGAACACCGTCCCTGTGCCCGCTCACCTCGCTGCAGGTTGGCGATGGCCTCGTCGTAGTTCTCCATCTCCATCTGGCACTGGCCCAGGAAGAAGTGAGCCTTCACCGACTGGCCGTCCAGCTCCAGGGCTCGCTTGCAGTCCGCCAGCGCCTTGTCGTGCTGCTGCATTTTCAGGTAGCAGAGGGCTCGGTTGGTGTAGTAGACGGCCACCAAGGGGTTGCGGTTCTGCAAAGCGAGACCCGTGTTACGGCCAGCGACGGCAAGCGCTGGCAGGGGCGAGATGCGGTGACAACAGGGTGACTCGGTGAGCCGGCTGCGCAACGCCGTCACCCTGCCGGGAGCGCCGGCACAGGTGCGCGCCCCGTGGGGCGGCT
>NW_010534604.1:2500-14641 GCF_000687285.1 Phaethon lepturus | reverse complement strand
GAGGGGTTTTCCGAGGCGGGCCGGGGGATGCAGGGGTGGGAGTGAGACCCACAGGAAGAAAAATGTGAATATATGATGTCTTTGAACTTCAATAAAGTCAAGTCCATCACCTTTAACCCTTTTGTAATAAAGCGGAATCGGAGAGGGTCCCGGCCCCCCCGCCCCCCCCCCCCCCCGGCCGCCAGCCACGCCGGGAGCGGCTCCCGCGTCTTGCTGGCTGCGGCACAGGGGAGCAGGAGCCCCGTGTCGCCCCGCCTCCAGGGAGCCGGCAGGGGGGGGCGGGGGGACACCCACATTCTCCCCCCTCCCCTCCAAAAAAATCCCAACCCCAAACTCTAATTTTGAACCCCGCGTGGCGTTTATGATGCTTAATATTTAACTCAGCCGCGCAGCATTTAATGCATTTTGAAGCAGGTTTAACACACACGGCACACACGCTTTATTATTGTTATAAACTCCAGGGAGCCGGCAGGGGGGGGCGGGGGGACACCCACATTCTCCCCCCTCCCCTCCAAAAAAATCCCAACCCCAAACTCTAATTTTGAACCCCGCGTGGCGTTTATGATGCTTAATATTTAACTCAGCCGCGCAGCATTTAATGCATTTTGAAGCAGGTTTAACACACACGGCACACACGCTTTATTATTGTTATAAACCTTTTGATATCTTAACGCATGAAAAGGTTTTATAACTTTGTTTGGCGTAAAAGTTTTACAAGTTTTTTCTCTTTTTTTTTTTTTTTTTTTATTAATTCCCAGCACGCATTTAGGCTTTTCCACCAACTTTATTCCTACCTCGGATGTCCATCACAATAAAGCCTCCCTCATAGGCTGGGGAGCTCGCTCTGTGCTCTACGTTAATGACACCCAGACTAATTACGAAGGCCCTTTCCGTGTGACGTACAAACACACCAACCCAACCTGTTTCCTATTGCTCCCTGGATTTCATACACAACATATTGGAAGCAGCTCTGGGTGACTTTGTTGTGAAATATTGCAGAGAGGGAAGGAGGCGAGGGGGCCGGCTTCTAATTGGCTTCTTGCGGGATAATAATGTGCACTGATGTTGGCTCCCATACAAAGCAAATTAATTTAATTTAAAGAAAGAAACAAGAAAAAAAAAAAGGAAGAGAAAGGGGAAAAAAAGGGAAAAAAGAAAGGAAAAAAGAAAAAAGAAAAAGACAAAAAAGAAAAGAAAGGACAAAAGAAAAGGAAGGACAAAAGAAAAGAAAGGACAAAAGGAAAAGAAAGGAAAAAATGGGAAAAAAAGAAAAAAAGGAAAAAGGAAAAAAGAAGAAAAAAAAGAAGCGTGGTTGGGGAGGGGGGACCTGTAAGAGCTGCAAATGCTGGATTAAAGTGTCCAGAGATTCTCGTTGTGTTGGACGGGGCTGCAGACCCCCACGCACACGCACCCACTTGCACCCACCCCACCCCACGACCCCACGCAGCCTCTCCCGAAGGTGCCAGGGCAGGAGCACGTAAACTTGACTGTGTGATAAGGCGAAACCTCCTCGGTGGCGCGTAAATAAACAACTTCAGCTGAACTACTCAGCGAGAGCGGCACACAATAGCCGAGAGGGGAAATCCATCCTTTTGACCATTTCCACTTTTCCTCACGGGTTTGACGTTGGTTTGCGACTTGGCCAGAGCCGGGATTTCGCAAAAGCGAAGAAGAAAGTCAGTGGTTTTGGCAAGTGGACTCGAATCGACCATCAATTGAGCTAATCCTCGCCTGTGGATCCGAGGGTGAATTCATTTATTTGTGTACCAGGAACTTTTATAGGAGCAATAGCTGCTCCCGACGGGGAGGCAGGGCTGGGTACAGGCAAGCAGGCAGCAATCCCCAAGTCCTGGAGCCCCCTCCCAGGGACCCTGGTGGCCCATAACCTTGGCGAAAGGCGATTAAATTGGTTCTCCTGAAGCACCGCTCTGCCGAGGAGGGACCGGCGGCGAATTTGCTGCTGAAATATTGTAAAGCCACCGGCAAAAAGGAGGAGGGCGGTGGGGGGAGAGGGAGAAAACTTTGAGGAAGGTGGTGCGGATTTGAGGCAAAGCGTTTGCAAACTGGCGATTTAGTTTTTAAACCCTCGCCAAAACATAGAAATACCCCCCTAAAAATAAACAGACCCCCCCAACAGACCCCCAAAAAGAAATAGACCTCCAAAAATAGACTTCCTCAAATAAATAGCCCCCCATAAATTAATAGCCCCCCTAAAAATAAATAGCCCCCCAAAAAGGGAGACGCGGGGCGGGGGGAACTCAGGGCTGCCCTGCCCCTCCGTTCTCTGGGAATATATTAAAAATATGACTTATATTATTTCGCCCCAAAATGGCGGCTCATTAAGGCCTGGCTTATCCGCCTTTCATAAAGTTGGGGGCTACAGGGATGCACAGCACATGTTAGATGGAAGCACGTTTCTCTGCTTTTGATAACTTCTAAATTACAACATGAAACCACGAGAATGTGGTTTGCAACCTCATAAGGCGCTTTTTCTTTTTTTTTTTTTTTTTTTTTATCTGGAGTTGAGGAATTAGGCTGGAGCATTTTGCTGATGGAATTATATTAAGTAAAAAAAAAAAAAAAGGGGGGGGGGGGGAAGACTTAATGTAAACATTACAATTGTTTATGTGCTACAAGTAGCAAAGTAAATTCGTTCGTTTTAATTGATAAAAAGAGGCCTAATTCCTGTCTTTGAATGAAGTGATACACGCTCGAGAGAATCTGCAGTCCTCTGCTTTAAAGATGGGCTTGATATAAACCGTATGTGACTGTACAAATGACGGTTAAAACAGCTGAAACTCTTTGGGGGTTGTGAAGAGCGTGGGATTAAGAAAGCAGGAGACGCTCCAGGTTATCTCTCGGGATGAGGACTGCAGGTATGGAAAAAAATAGCTAAAAATGAAGAAAAAAACAAAGGAGAATTACAGTGTTTTTAAAATAAAATTCTCCCCCTGCACATATGATTTTCAGTACTCTCCACCTCTGCGGCCGTGCCTGTGTTTGGAAGGTAGCTACCCTCAAAATTAGGCAAATATAGCAAAATAAACCGCTCAGACTTGAACTCCACTGTCTCCAGCTTCTTTCCATGCGAGAGGTGTGAAATTTATATTTATTCAGGGTTTTTTTTTTCCTTCCCAATCGCTTCTTTTTCATTCTCGAGGAGAAACGTGAGTGTTAATCGCCCGTCCTCGCGGTGCCCTCCATATTCTGTTAAAACTCTAATTGAAACAATAATGTTTATTTTGAAGCGCTCAGCAGACCGGCGTTGCCTCTTCAAAGACGCCTGTTAAATTATCAGCGTTTTAACAAAGTTTGAAAGAAATCATTTTCCTATCGTCGTATGTGAAAAACAGGAATTCTCTGAGGTTTGCTCTTAACTTGCAGGGCAGACCCACATTTTAGCACGTCCTTCATTGTTTGCAATTTTTGCAATTTTTGCAATTTTTACCTTTCATCGTTACTCTTCGCCTCCTTCAACGTGACTTTTTTTTAAACTTTATAAAAGGGGATCTCCAAAATCCACATGGCCATCAACCGCTCAATTATTTTGCAGCTTAAAACCCGCTGCTCAGCCACCAGCATTTCCCAGACCAAAAAAAAACAACAACCCCAAACCCCACCTTTAATTTTCCAAACGTGCAATAATCCACATTTCCAGAGCTCCCACCCGGACTTTCCCACCTCTGGTAGAAATAGTTCTCTTTTTGGTTTATGGGGTTTTTTTGTTGGGTTTTTTTTTTTTTTTGGAAGGAGGGCCAATATTTAAGTTTGTTAACGCGTTTGGAAAATTAAAGGAAACATTTCAGCACTGAATAAACTCTTCCAAAATCCCCGTGTCACATCGTTGCGCTCTGTCACCCTGCCTGCTCTTGCTTATATATGAATTACAATTTCCAAATTTCGCCCTCATGATCAAAGGGAAAGGAAAAGGGTCCAAACTCCATCCAGTACATGGGTGCTATGTTGGGGGTAGAAAAACTTGAACACAGTTTTCAATACCACCTCAAGGAACATAATATCATTCCATAATTCTTTGACTTAAGTTACTCAGAAAGAAGGAAGCGGGGTAAGAGGGATTGTAAAGTTTGATAGATTTCTTGTGGTGATAGTTTACAGTTTCTAAGCCAACATATAAAGGCGTGGGTTTTATTTTTGCATCGCTGTTATTGTACTCCAGTGTACTTTGTCATAAATCAGAATTATTTCCGCTACAACATGGGGCATAATACCGGGCAGAAATACAAATTTAAGGTAATCATTAAAGTGTTGCTACCAAATACTTCCTCGAAGCGAAAATGAATGTTTGTCATAAAAACGTAAGAAAACTTGGTAAAAAATACAATGGGCGCAAGAAGCATTTTCTACACATAACTCACGGTTAAATAATTAGATTGAAAAGGGGACAGGTAAAATATTCCGGGGAAGTCTGAGAGATGCTTTGTCTTGGAAATCGTAGACATTTATATACTCCTCGGGGTGATGGGCAGAAGAGGGGGGTTTCTGGCACCTTTTCTCCCCCCCGCCTCATCCCCTCGTCCCTGCCTAGCAGAAGCCACGGCTTCCCTGGCATCCCCAGCGCTGATTTGGGGACGTTTTAGGGCAATTGCTCCGTCTGCGGGGCTGGGGACGATGGGGGGACGCGGGGACAGCCCGCTCCTGGCATCCCACCCCCCCGGGAAAACAAGACCCGGGAAAGGAAGGGTAAAAGCCCCTTTTTTGTGTGTGTGTGTGTGTGCGCTTTGGAGTTCATTGGGTAAAAAAAAAAAACCCTGAAGTGGCCCGAAAAGGCCAGGTTGGACCCCGAGGGATGGAAATGCGTGGGGCTAGCAGCCCGACGGCGGCGGGGGATGAACATCGACGTGTATATGGTTCCCCTAAAAGTGTGTAAAATTCAAAGTAGGTTATTAAAGTCCTTACCATGGGTAGACTCTCCCCTTTTAAGTTTTAATAGCATTTGTTCGTATTTATTTTCTGTAATTAGAGTAAAGCATTTTTCCCAACGGGGGTTCCACTTAGGCTGATGAATTTTATTTCTCTTTCCATTAATGACCCATGTTTATCATACTTCTAATTATTTTTAACTTTAAACAATATTCGGTCTCCTGGAGACGCCTCTGTGCTGCTTCCTAACGTCAACTTTCTTTCTCCACGGCCAAAAAAACCCCATCACGGTGCAGTTTCGAGGTATGTTCAGGCCGTATTTTTATGAACAATCTGATTTTATATTTACTCAGCCCCCTTTGCTCCCGAAGATGCTGATTAGCAACTCGCGAAACGAGCTTGAAACCCTTCAAACATTTACATCGGTACCTTTCGCTGGCAAAAACTGCTAAACAAAACGCCTGTGAACGGTGTAAATCTTTATTTTATACTCACTACGTTTACACATTCATAAAAGATGAGGTTTCCAGCACCGGTTTTTTTCTGTCTCCAGTAACCTGGACGGGGAGTTTTTCCTCGAGATGCTCTTGCGAAGCGCCTGGTTCTGCCGAGAAGCAAATTCAGATTATTTGATGTCACGTTTGATGTGCTCCGTGCAGCTCCTCCATGTCGCCTTCGACAACAGCACACGCCAGAATACAGGGCGAGAAAATCAGGAAAACGTATTTAATCTTTAGGCAGACAATACAGGAAACTATGAGGTCAAATTTTGGTGTCCCAAAAAATGCACATGTGTAACTGTTTGACTGAGCAGTATAAATTATTGGCCAGCCACATCAGCTGCAAAAATAAAGTAGAAGAGGAGGGGGGGGAAAAAAAATCAAACCGGGGGGAAAAAAAAAAAAGCAATATAATACAAAATTGCATTGGTCTTTAATTTCATCACCTATAAATGAGAAAATATTGGCTCCCATACTAAAGTTTTATTCTTTGCTTATAAATATTATGTGGAATTTTCGTTGGATATCATAAAACTGAACGATTTCTATCAAACTGTTTTAAAAAGACCTATGCAGATAACACAAATAGAGGCAATAAAGGCGCAAATAGCTTTCCAGGGGAACCAAATGGCGTCTGAAGCCTACGAAAGCTTTTAGGGGGCTGGGGAAGGGGGCACACGAAATAGGATTATGCACTTTTAGGCTTTTTCGGCCTAAGATATTGAAACTTGTCCCACTTGGTGCGGAGGGAAGACCCGCAAGGCTCTTGAAAGTTAAGTCGAGGGGAATTTTACAGCCCTGCTTTTGAAAATCTTTGGGAAAACAGGTTTGCAGACGTGAGAATATTTAAGCAGGACTTTGCTCTAAACCGTTACAAATCACCTCAAACGGTCAAGTTCCACTTTCTCTGCTCCAATGTACTTTTTTTTTTTCCACGATTTTGCGCCCTTTCCTTTTTCCCCCCTTCGTTTTCTTCTTTCCCCTCTTCTTTTCCTTTTCCCCCCTTCTTTTTCTCCCCCTCCCCTCTTTTTTTTTTTAATGAAAGGTGGCGTTTTCTTTTTGTTTCCCTTGAAAGTGACTCTGAACCCGTCTCTTTCTAATTGTAATGATCTTGAAATTCCGGCTATCTCCCTTTTTATTTATTTATTCGCCACTGCCCTAATTCGCTTCTTCACCTAAAATCAGAGTTCACCCATCAGCACTGCAACACGCCGGGAAAAATGATGGGGGAAAAAAACCCTATAGAGCTTAATTACTACATGATTTAGAAAATAATAAAGAAAATAAAGTCTGGGGGGAGGGCAGGATAACCACGAAGATTTAAATTCCATCATTATTTAAGGCATCAAATCTTGCTCGGAGACTTTAAATTTAAAAGAAAACGCCAACTTGAGCTGCCATCGCAGCGAATTGCACCACGAAAGAGGAGAGAGGAAATATGGGAGAGAAAAGTAACTTTCCTCGTGAAATCACCCCAGGAAAAAATGAAAATTAAATAAAATCCGACCAAATGGGGAAAGTTTCAGTTTGCAAAGCTTTCTGCATGATATTTAGCGAGTCCCAGGTTGGTTGTGGGTTTTTTTCCCCCAGGAGATATTTCCCGGAGAGGAAGAGGGAGCAGACAGAGAGACAGACAGACAGACAGGAGGGGAGAAAACCCACCACACCACCGCACTGTTGCAGTTCACCGTCTGAAAGTCGCTCCCTTTTCACAAATTCGCCCCTTTTTTTTTTTCCTCTCCACGAAGAATTTTTTTTTTTTTACCCCTCTGCACGACAGCACACATGCCATTTTAGCCCAGAAACTTAAGGCAGTTGGGGAATGAAAGTGGATAATTAAAAAAAGCTGTCTTCGCGGAGTCAGGGAGGACGAAGCTGCTTTGCTGTGGGGAAAAAATAAAGCAAAACTCGCTTTTCATCGTCTTTTTCTTCATTAAAAACCTGCTTGGGAAATATCCAACCTGCTCTAAGGAGCTTTGGGGTTCCGCGGAAATGCCTGGCTGAAGGGTCTCTGAATTATTCCCCAATTTTTTCCCCCCCTTCTCTTCCCACATCTCCCTCGAAACAGCGAAAGCAAAAGGGCGCCGAGCGCATCACCCCACCGGACCTCCCAAGCCCCATCCAGTCTCCCCCAAAAAACCCAAATAATTTTAATAAGCATCAAAATAACGCCAAGAAGAAGCAGCGCAGCAGCCGGCTCAGCCCAGAGGAGCTCGCCCGTGCCCAGCCTGGCTGGGGAGGGGGAGGAAGGCGCAGCCGAGCGGAGGAAGGAGAAAGCGGGAGGGGTTGTCGCTGGTTGGGAGGCAACAATTAAAAATTTCAATCGGTTTCGGGGCGCAAAGAAGCAATTCAGGGAAAGCACTGAAAGAGGGGGGAGAAAAAAAAAACCACAAAAACCTAGGGGGTGGTGGTGAGATTTTTTTAATTTCAATTTTACCCGCTGCCCTGTGCGTGAGATTTTTATGATTTAAAATTTACCCGCTGCCCCGCTCCCTTCTAAATTAAAAAAAAAAAAAAAATTAATTTTGAATTAATAATTTTTTTTAATTGCGGCTGGTTTGGTGGTTTTTTGTTTTTTTTGTGGGTTTTTTTCCCTTTTTCCTTTTTTCCCCCCTCTTTCCACGCGTGGCTCCGTTGGTAAACAAACGGGAGGGGAGCGGGGCTCTGCCTTTGTTCAACGTGAAGGTCCCGGCGCTGGCAGATGTCGCTGTTGCTCCACGGTGCCGCTCCCGGTCCCGCCAACTTGACCCCCGTGACGTCACCCCCGTCTGAATCATCAAGGCCATTTTCAATCCTCATTGGCCTGGGCATCACGTGGGGGGGGAGTGTAGCGGGGGGGGGAGAGCGATGCGTGGATAATTATGGTGCTGGATATTTTTTTTTTTTTTTCCTCCCCTAAAAAAAAGATGTCAGCCCCTGGCTGGAGTATTCCTCCTTAAAAACCCTCTCTGAAAATGTCATGTCCCAACAATGTGACTTCTAACTCGTTTTTGATGGACTCGTTGGCCGGTACCTGTAGAGGGGAGAATTATTCCTCCAGCCAAGGGATGTACATGCAGCCTGGGAGCGATTTCAGCTGCGGAGTCATGAGGAACTGTGGAATTATCCCGTCTCTTTCCAAAAGGGACGAGGTGAATAGCGCTACCTTGTCTCTCAGCACCTATCCATCTTACCTTTCTCAGCTAGACACTTGGTGTGACCCCAAAAATACGTACAGGATCGAGCAACCTGTTGCAAGACAGCTCCCATCCTGCTCCTTCCCAACCAATGTCAAGGAAGAGAATGTTTGCTGTATGTATAACGCTGATAAAAGAGCAAAAAATGCCACAGAGACAGCCCTCTACCCCAACCAAATGCCTGAGTCTTGCCTAAATGACCATGAAGTCCCCGTTCCCAGCTACTACCGAGCAAGCCAAGGTTACCCCTCCATGGAGAAGACGTCAAACTGCAGCAATCCAAATGAGTTTGAGGCAAGTTTTGAATCCAGGGCGAGCCTGAACCCAAGGAATGAGCATCTGGAACCAGCACCACCACCTCCTCCACCTCCTCCGCCGCCCCCGGTGGCTAAAGTGAGTTTCCCCGAAAACACAAAAACAGATAATCCTCAGAACACATCCACCAACGAAATTAAAACAGAAAAAAGCGCCCCAGCACCCAAAATAAGCCCTTCGGAAGCAGAGAAAGACCTGAATAAAAACACTGACACCAGCACTGACAATTCTGACAATGAAGCAAAAGGTAAGGGAATTCGTTCATTATCAGTAGCTAATTTCAGCAATTAGTAATCATCCATAGCTAATAAGAGCAAGAGTAATGCGAATATGCAGCAATGGGCTCTCTACCCTGCCAACTTCTCCAGAAATTGGCACGATAATGTTCTGTATTGTTACTGTCTTTTTGGGGAAAAAAATATTCTTCCAAGAAATGTTGGGTTTTTTAAAAAAATATGTATATATACATGTTAGAGCTGAGAAAAAGGAGCAGAGAGCTATTTGAGAACTCGTCCTCTCGCTGTCTATATGGAGAAAATGTGCTGTGCATGTGCTTATGCAAAAAAAAAAAAAAAAATTGGTCCTTGCAATCAACGCTGCAGAATGTAATAAGATGAGGTGGCTTTGCTCTGAAATGGCAGAGACTTGGGGCTTGTTTGGTTGGGGGGGTATTTGGGGGGGGGTATGTGTTTTTTAAAGCAGATGAGCCCTGATTGTCTGGGGGGGTTTCCCCTTCATATCGCTTTCTATGCAAATGCTTTATTTCCGTGCGCTAAAGCGAAATTGTCTTCTTTGGCTTTGCTCGGTGTTAAAGTGGGGTAAAAAATTAAACCTGCGTAGAGTCTAAATTGCAGTTACAAACATCTCAGGCTGGAGTTGTGCACTGTGGCTCATTTCATTGCTTGGAAGCTCGTTGGGAGACTCAGAGAGGAAAAAGCTGCTTTTTTTTTTTTTTTCCTGGCGAATTGAGGTCTTGTTTGCGAAGGCAGAAAAATGTTTCTGTGTGTTGAGCAGATGTTTTAAGTTTGGGATTGTCTGAAAAGAGGCTTTCAGCGAAGACGTTTTATTTTCACTGTGGAGATTGCATATGGCTTGAGATCTACGTGTGTGTGAATATTCGGGTTCGTTTCTCTCCTAATTTGAAGCTAGGTAGATTCGGAGGCTTCTTTCAGGTCAATAAGTGGATTGAATTTCCCTAAAAGTTGGTCGAAAATACTGCTCAGATCCAAGCAGCGGGTTGCATGGTTTGCCAGGGGTATGTGGATTAAAATATCCGCCGTGGGTCAGGATCTGTGCTATAATTAGGGCTCCGGCAGCAGCGTTGTGTGTGCACGCATGTGGGTCGTGTGTGGACCCTCATGCGTGCACGCCTCGGGTCTGTGGCACCAGCAAAACCCATCCTCTGGCGTTTCCCCCTCCAAAATTGGCTTTTTTAAAAGCAGAACCCAGAAACACTTCTTTGTTATTAATATCTTTTCTCTTTCTTTTTTTTTCTCCCCCCCTTTTTTTTTTCACCATTCCGCATCCAAAGGGAAATGATATTATCTGACAGTTGAGTTCCAATTACACGCACAAAACAAAAGCAAAGTCAAGGTTATCAAAACCCCTCCAAACTTATCTGCACAAAGCGCCTTCAACATCCACGCCAGGAGAGGTTTTGGTGGGAGTTAACCCGAAAGAAAGATTATATGGGGTTGGATTTGTAATTGGGGTGGAAATAAAGAATTAAATAAATACAGATAAAGGTTTTTCTTTCGCTTCAGATGTTAAATTTGAAATGGGTGCGTGGAGAAAGAGGTGGTTTCCCAGATTTTTATTTTTCTTTGCGTTTTTAAAGGCGTTTCGTGTTGTTTGCAGTGTTTTCAAACGGTCAGACCCAATTTGGGGCGGATTTTGTTTGCTTCTGTTTCTGTTGCTTCCTTTTAAAATCTCCTATAGCTTCAGTTTTCGTTTATGTTGAGCCCGAATTTTTATTCCTGCAGAAGGTAAGAGACCTCTCTCATGTCATTTAAGCATCTGGGGAGGGGGGGAGAGAGCGTTTCCGAGGGAATTTCCAGGGCTTGGTGGCATTCAAGGTTTTCTGCAAACGCGAAAGTGAGTCCATGTCACACCAGCAGATTTGGAAGGTGCCTTTGGCTAAATCCAGTTTTTCTTCGAATTTCCCGAATTTGGCACGAAGACAGTGCCGAGGAGGTTGCTGCAATTGCAGGGTCTGCTTTGTTTTTTCTTACAGTTCAGGCAGAAATATTGGCCGGCTGCTGGTGCCAGGACTTTCTCATGACCAAATTCAAAGCCCAAGTATTTGCTGTGTTTATTTATGTACCTGTGAAATGCGTTTGCCTTTGCAAAGTGTATGTGTGCGGATCTATACGAGTGTGTAGAGTGAGGAGAGTGTATATGGGATTACAATTACCTCCGAATTTACCTATATGTGCCATACAGCTCATAAAGGCAAATCTATTTCATACAAGCCCGTTTGGCGGAAAATACATTTGACGGAAAGGCTGCTCGGGGGATCTCCAACACGAGCCAAAATAGACTTTTTCCCCCAAAATAACACGCCTTTAGGCAAATATTTCAGCCTCTGCCGTTCCTTTTGAAGCCCAGATAAATTATTATAGGTTTTTTGGGGTGGTAAAGGGTGACTTGGGGAAGCCCCGAGAGCTGCGGACGACTCCGCAAGCCCCATTGCTGATCCCAGATTAATTTTTCATTCGTGGTATTTTAAGCCTCTCCATCCAGCCTAGTGAAGCCAGGATAAATCCATACCGTGATATTCTCCAGCCCCCGAGGCGGGGGAGCACGGAGCGGTGCGGTTTTTCCGCGCTGCCCCGCTCCGCCTGCGCGGCTGAGAGGTGGAGGTGAGCGCTGCTACTCCCAATTTACTCCCAGGCACTGAATGGCTTAAACCACCCCCCTTTACCTCCTCCAAACCCGCTCTTTCCTCCTTAAAACCCGCAGGAGAGCGAGTCATCCCGGCTG
This sequence comes from Phaethon lepturus, assembly GCF_000687285.1. Lineage (NCBI taxonomy): Eukaryota > Metazoa > Chordata > Aves > Phaethontiformes > Phaethontidae > Phaethon > Phaethon lepturus. The sequence continues at coordinate 2,787 of NW_010534604.1, read as the reverse complement.
TCTTTTATTTTTGCCCAGAGGCGAGCTGCCTTCTCATTCAAAAATTAAAAAAAAAAAGAAAAGAAAATGAAAAAAAAAAAAATTGGGTTTTCTTTGGCCAAAGAAGCTGCTTTGCCAAATGATGCAATCGGGTAAGTTCTCTTTCCCATTCTCCGGATACTTATGTGACGCTGTTATTTTTAACAGAGGATATAAAGGCAGAAAACACTACAGGAAATTGGCTGACAGCAAAGAGCGGAAGAAAGAAAAGGTGTCCTTACACCAAGCACCAGACGCTGGAGCTGGAG
>NW_010534603.1:4406-4661 GCF_000687285.1 Phaethon lepturus | reverse complement strand
GCAGAGCGGAACGGAGCCTGCGGCACCTCTGCCGTGCGCCCGCGTTGGGTAACACCTGGCCAGGCAGTGACGCCAGGGACCGCGGGGTGGGGGCAAGCAGTTTCGGTCGGGGCAAGAGCAGAGGCACCCAAACCAGTGATTACCTTCACCCTGAGCTGCTAAGTGGAGGAAGTCTGTGATTAGTTGACACCTCCAGCCAGGCTTTGGAAATTAAGCTGGGCTGGAGCAGGGGGTGGATGACAACTGCTTTATTCA
>NW_010534603.1:3738-4276 GCF_000687285.1 Phaethon lepturus | reverse complement strand
CGAGTTGCCGGGGGGATTTGGGGTGCTCGTGGGCAGGGATGGGTTTTGGTGCTGTGGCTTTGAGCCCTGGGCAGGGATGTGGTGTAGCTGATTCCAGGCTTGTGTCCGACCCCACGCAAGGAAGAGCCTCCCGCTCCGCACGGGCAATCCCACGGGTCCGTCCCCACTCCGCAAGTGGGGGATGCTCGTGGTCCATCCCTGCAGCACACTGGCCTGGCCAGGACCTGGAGGGCCATCGTCCTGACCGCAGAGCCAGGAGGGCTCGGGTCCTGCTGCGCCGTGTGGCCCCTAAAGCGCGCAGCACGGGGGAGCTGAGCTGCCATCTCCAGACCCGGCTGCTGCTGGCAGGTAAATCCTGGCTCTCCTCGCGCTGCGGGAGCATCGCTGAGAGTGCAGTGATGACTGCAGAGCAGTTCCCTCGTGCGATGCCCCAGCACTCGTCCGGGGGTCAAACAGGGACAAGGAAGATATGGCAGCAATGCGAAGATGGAGTGAACGTCACTGGGGGTGTGGGGCTTGCACCCCCTTTCTGGCTGGG
>NW_010534603.1:3376-3672 GCF_000687285.1 Phaethon lepturus | reverse complement strand
GCTCTGCCATTCAGCCGCTCCCCTCCCGCGGGGCCGGGGCAGTGCAAGGCGGCATCGGACTAGCACAGAGCCTGGGTGAGGCCATCGGCCTCCGTCTGCGGAGCCTCCCCGGCAGCCCGTTTAACAGATCGGCCAGATTAGCCGGCGCTGGGATCCAGTTTCTTCCCGGAGCTGCCAAGCATGAGCGGGAAGTTTTTCCATCACCCGACGTGGCTCTTTGCACCCTGCAAACAACGAGGCGTCCTGAGCGGGTATTTATTTAAGGTTAAAAGCGTGGCCTCGCCACGTCCTGGTGG
>NW_010534603.1:2874-3122 GCF_000687285.1 Phaethon lepturus | reverse complement strand
TCAGTGACTGTGCCACCCCCGGCACCCACTGGCAGCTCCTCACCCCGGCACGTGGATCAGGCTGGGTCTTGCCCCTTGGGAGCCCACCCGCCCAGGGCTGAGCATCCCGGGCTTTTGGCAAAATGACAGCGAGAGCAGCCGTCGCGTGGAGCGGTGACTCCCTCTGGTGCCTGCCCGGAGGCTCCCAAGCCCGTCCTTCGCTCTTTCCTCACCCCACAGCCCCAGGGAGGGAGGGTTTGGGGAGCCCG
>NW_010534603.1:0-2756 GCF_000687285.1 Phaethon lepturus | reverse complement strand
GGCCGGGATGTGCCAAGCACCCTTGTGCCAGGGCGTGAATTTGGGGGGACGGAGCTGCTTTCGGGGGTGATGGAGACAGGGCTTTGCCTGCAGATGGAGCTCCTCGCTCGGCGTCAGGCTCAGGGAGAGGGTTGGGGTGAGATGTTAAAGCCCACGAATTTCTCCTTCTTGAGGACCCTGTGGCTCTGCCAGACCCCAAAAGGAAAAGAGGACGGTGCTTAAGCCCTCTCTGCTGGGGAGGGGATGGTAGTAATTAATCCCAGTTAATTATGGCCTGAAAGGTGGAGGGGGAAACCCCACTCAAACCCAGGTATTAAAAGAGTGACTCTCTGCAGCCCCAGTGACACGAGGGGAAGGTGGGAAGGCAGTTTTGGGGTGTCTGGCTGCAGTGGTCGGGGGAACTGGGAGTGCCCCGCTGCCAGCCCCTGCAACCTGCTCCTTCCTCTCCCAGAGGAGGGTGAGGAGGGTGCGTGGCTGTAGGGATGGAGGGGCTGCCAAGGGGGGCATTGCCCCCCACCACAGCCCTGGGGTGCAAATACTGCAACTTTTGCAAACAGCTCCTGGATTTGGTTCTGGAAATGGCCCCTTCAGGGGCTGCAGTGGGCTCTGCCCCACAGGCTGGAGGAAGCCCGTAGGGATCAGCAGGGAGCACTTGTGGCCATTGGGTCCTGCCAGCCTGGCATGTGTGCCCTCATGCCATGCCAAGATGGCCCGTTTTCCCCTCATTTGGGAGCAGTGACATGGGAGGACCCAGCTGGGGGGCAGATTTGGCCTTTCCAGGTGTCAGTGGGGCTGGGCTCGGTCCTGGGGACAGAGGGGCTGGAAGCTGGACGAGGGCAGGGGCAAGTGTCTGATCCCCAGGGCTCCCTCGGGGCTGGCAGCTGCCTGTGGAAGCAGCGGGGTCTGCTTTTGGGACCCCCGTGCTGCCTGGGGTGAGGGACAGCCACAGGGTCGGCAGCTGCCGGCAAGAGCTCACTCCTCCGGGGATTACACTGATCCCTCCAGCCGCCCCACTGCGCCGAAGGATTTCTGAGTCTTTAATGTGTTTTTCCTGCTAAATTGGAGGTGTTTGTGCCCGTGGTGCAAGGGCCAAGTCAGCATTTGCTTTGAACCCTAAAATCTTAGTGGGGTCAGTGGCTTGGCCTGCGTACGGTGGAAAATAAGATGTAAATCGGGGTTTAAAAGTTTCTTTCAAAAATGGAGCTCTGCAAGGCAGCAAGGAAGCAGATTTAGGGCTACAACCCTGAATTTGCTGAGCCTCCTTACAGCTTTGCAGTCTCTCCTTCCAGCGGCTGCTCCCCCGGGGGCATCGCGAATGCGCCCTTTGCCGCTGTGGCTCTGAGGGGTTTGACGTTTTTCCCCAGACGCCGAAGCTCAGCCTCTCCCGTGTGGTTTTCAACCCGCTATTTCTTCTCTTCTCCCACGTGGTCCCCGGTCCCAGCCGCGGCACGGGATCAAGCCATGCCACTGCCCGTGCACACCGGCACGCTCGTTGCCGGCTGCGGTGGGATCCTGATGGCTCGTGTTGGTCTTGGATCCCACCTCCTCCTCCTCCTCTTCCTCCTCCTCGGCCGCCACCGCATAACCAGTTCTGCCCCGTTCTGCACTTGTGCAATGGCAGCTCCACCACCGCCGCTGCACCCTTGGAGCCAGCTTTGTCACCTTGCTGCCAGCGTCGTCACCTTGCTGCCAGCGTCCCTCGCGGTGACATCCTAGCTGTGATGAGGGTAATGAAGGCACGGTTCAGGAGCGGACCCGGCAGCCACACCCGATGCACCCTTAGAGTCTGACACCCACCTCCCCCTGGCCAGGCAGCACCCATGGGTGCTCTCCTGGCCGCAGGCGCTGACGAGCGGGTGACGAAAGCCGCGCTGCGTATCGGACTGGGCTTGCTGGGCTTCAGATGCTGCTGTAATTCGCTAGTGCCGCCGGCTCTGGAAATGGTCTTTTGTAATACAAGCTTTTACAGCATCAACGAAACCTCAGCAGGTCTCTAACGCACCCTCGGCTCTGCCCCTTTTGCAGTAGGTGTGATTTTTTTAAAATTTGGTTTTTGGTTTTTTTTTTTTTCCAGAGTATGATGACAGTCCCCTGGGACTTGGTGCCACTCAGGTGTGGGGTTTGCTTCCCTGCGGGTCGCTGCAGGGATGTGCTGTTACTGGAGGTGCTGAGCCTGTCCCGGTTTGGGGCTGGGGTACCCCAGCGATGGGTATAGCAAACCTCCCTTGTCTGTGGATTTGCTACATGTCAGCGTTCGTCAAGGTTTTGGTGGATCAGCACCTTTTAGTTAGGCTGATTCAGGTTTTGATTAGGAGAAATTATAAAACAAGAAGAAATCTCCAGTGAGAAGCAATGTGTTTTTAGCCCTCCGCCATGAAGAAATGGGGCTCAGGAGGTGCCCGCCTGTGCATGGGCATCCCCAAAGCTTTCAGGGTGCCTGTGCTGTGTCTGGGTGATGATTCTGGAGGCAGCAATGGAAAAGAAAATTCTTACAAAACTCCTGAAAACAGCCTGGAAGAGAAGAGGAACCTTGTGGGTGTCAGGGCTGGGTGTCACAGCTGCTAGGCTCAGATTTGGGGTGACCTGGTCCCCAGTGGGTGCTCCTGGGCTCAGCGTCCCCCCAGCACAGAGGAGGATGCTGAGCGGCTGCGCAGCAGCAGTTTGGGCAGGCAGGCAGGCAAGCAGGCAGCGCAGGCAGGCAGGCAGGCAAGCAGGCAGGCGCAGGCAGGCAGCCGCACAGCCTTGCACTGCCCCCT
>NW_010534602.1:329-581 GCF_000687285.1 Phaethon lepturus | reverse complement strand
TCCGTCCCCCCCAACCCCCCGTCCTCCTTCCTTGGAGCTTGAGAGGGGTTTCTTCGGCAGGCTCTGCCGGAGAGGGCACAAAACTGGGGGTCCCCCGCCCCGCGCTGTGCCGCAGGACCCTCCCTTCAGTCGTTAACCGGGGGCTCCCATCGATATGTTGTTATTGGGGCGAAAACTTCCGCGGCGGCGTAATTTAATTAGGACAAATTTGGCGGCTGGTTTGGGACCTATTGGTGACTGGGAGGGTGGGCG
>NW_010534602.1:0-266 GCF_000687285.1 Phaethon lepturus | reverse complement strand
ATTTGGCTTCGATTTTTTCTTTTTTATTATTAGTATTTTTTTGGCCTCTTCTGTAGCGAGCAGAGGCTGCTCCTAAACTGTGGCTGCGCTCACAATTCAAGGGTTGTGGTCGCTGCTGGGGCTGGGGGGTGTCCGTGGCCGAATCGATAGGAGATTGCATTAATTATGATTTCGATTGATATGCTCAAATCTCCTTCTAAACGCTGCAAACAGCACTTCCCCCTTTTTTTTTTTTAATTTTTTCCCCATTTTTTCCTCTCTGCCCC
>NW_010534601.1:0-300 GCF_000687285.1 Phaethon lepturus | reverse complement strand
TATCTGCCTCATTGGCCTTCCCCCTCATCCCATAGATACAGTCAGTTTAAGCAGAAAAATGATGAAAACAGCAATGCAAACTACCTGATTCAGAGAGCTATCTGGTGTAACACAGCGAGTTAAAATGATATTCTTAAACGCTGATATGACTTGGGGAGCTTAGCAGAGACCTATATAAGCAATCTGAAACGCAGGGCATGACAAGAAATAACCCACAGAGCGTAGTCACCGAATGAAAACGCGATCATCAGGAGCAGCGAGCTGCCGTCAGTCACGCTTGTCTACGACCGCTGCAGGAGA
>NW_010534600.1:1746-2749 GCF_000687285.1 Phaethon lepturus | reverse complement strand
CCGGAAGTACTGTATCCAGCTCTGGGGCCCTCAGCACAGGAAAGACATGGAGCTGTTGGAGCGGGTCCAGAAGAGGGCCACAAAAATGATCAGGGAGATGGAACACCTTGCCTGTGAAGAAAGGCTGAGAGAGTTGGGGTTGTGCAGCCTGGAGAAGAGAAGGTTCTGGGAAGACCTTATTGCAGCCTTCCAGTACTTAAAGGGCGCTTATACGAACGATGGGGACAGACTTTTTAGCAGGGCCTGTTGCAACAGGACAAGGGGTAATGGTTTTCCACTAAAAGAGGGTAGATTTAGAGTAGCTAGAAGGAAGAAATTTTTCACAACAAGAGCGGTGAAACCCTGTCACAGGTTGCCCAGAGAGGTGGTAGATGCCCCATCCCCAGAAACATTCCAGGCCAGGTTGACGGGGCTCTGAGCAACCTGATCTAGTTGAAGATGTCCCTGCTCATCGCAGGGGGGTTGGACTAGATGACCTTTAAAGGTCCCTTCCAACACAAAGATTGTATGATTCTATGAACTGCCTAGTTTAGTGAAAAACAAGCATGTTAAGCCCTAGCCATTTTGTATTAGCTTATTCCAAGCACAATATGTATTTATGGTATACCAAAAATTTTTAAAGTGTAATTCTAAATAAATATAAAAATAATTACAGTTTACTAAGATTTTAAAGCTTCCCGATTAAAGCTTGAAACTCCTCCCTTATCTAAGCAAAGAACAATTAGTCAACATTATGTATTGAGATCCCTTGTGAATGATAGCCAAGTGTTCAGGGAATAAAAGAGTATATACTCTACCTACTCTTTCACAAGTCTGGTATCCAGAAAAAGCCAATATGCCATGTCACACATGCATTACAGAACCCCCTTAATGAAGATGAAAGGGCTAACAGCTCTAATCATTAATAAATAAATCAACTGCATGCTACACCAAACCAAGGTGGTTTTTTTCCCCCCTAGATGCAAACAGGAAAACAGCTTATTAACACACATTCCCCCCCCCC
>NW_010534600.1:0-1679 GCF_000687285.1 Phaethon lepturus | reverse complement strand
AAGGTATGCAAGATAGTTTAAAAAAAACAAACCAAAACAAAAAGCAACATACACACACAAACAGACAAACAAAAAAACCCCGCTTTAGTACTTACTATGGAACTGCAATTTATTTTACAAAGAAATTAGTTATTTGCACATGAAAAATCCTTTGCTTATTACATTTAATTGTTCTCTTTTTAAGGAAAGACAACTGCTACTGCACACAGAACTGATGAAGATCAAAATATGGGGGGGAAACACAGTAAGATTGGTTATTTTTAATTGAACTAGATTAACTTTCCTTCACTTGGAGTCATTTGGAGAAACACTAGTTTTTGCAAGAATCTGAAATAGGTGTGCATGTACTAAAAGTGTCATTCATTTTTAAGAATGCCTAAGTGAAAATTTTAGCAACTGCTTTAAGATGTTAACAGGAGTGATGGGAATGATACAAGGTCTCACCTGATATAGTACCAACACCAATCACAAGACACTCCACAAGTGCATCCAGTGTAAACGTAGGGCCTAAAATTGCCATTCCACGTGAAATATTTTCTCTTACTTCATCCTAAAAATAAAAATTTCTGTACATTAGCATAAAGACAAAAATCAAAGTAAGGGAGTGCACATAACATGATTAGTATATGATTAGTAAATTGAGTAATATTATGGTGATAAGGCCTTATAAAATAGACATTGAAAATGAATTATTATGAGAGAATACATTCTTTAATTGCTTCATTTCCCATAAACTATTATACTTTGACAGTCTTTATTTACACAACAAGATTATTTAATTTTGAAAGTCTCCACCTTTGGCTCATCAGTATTCTAAACTCCTACAACACTGATGGGCACAGACTTTAATTAAAGTACATTCAAAAAAAACAGGACTTCTACACTTTAAGACATAAAATAGAAGCCATTTACGTTATGGTCTCAAAAGTTCTTGCAACCACATATCTGTATCCTAACTTTTGTTTTTGACTTTTTTTTTTTAAATTATTTAACTCTCTAGACTCAGCTGTCAGAAAAGAGGACATAAGAGACATTAAAAAAACCCCAAAACTTTCCCCTGGGGAGAATGGGTTTTCCTCCAGAAGCCAGGCATGGAAAACTCTAGAGGTCTGCTGCTGTTTTGTTGGTAGTGGTGGTTTGGGGGGAGGGGGAGAGAAGCTGTGGTGAAAACCTATTTGTGAAATACTTTCTTGAAAATTAATAAAAAATTCTATACTCATAATTATTATATAATAATATACAACACACTATAATATCACATATATATATAAAGAATGTACAATATACTCATATATACAATAAGTTATACTATATTACTGTATGTTATAAAGTATTTTTGTCACAATTATTCTCAATTACCATGTACAGTATTTTGTAGGTATAAATGAATTTCACTAAAAATGCTTTTATTTTAGAACTTAGAATATTAGCAAAATGACCATTCCAATGTACTATGGGCAAGATATACTGTTGATCCTTCATGTTGTGATGTGTTAATTGCGTTAGAGCATGAATATGTATCTGTCTACACATATGCCACGTTTGTTCTGCTAAGATTTTTTTCTAGAAAATATGGGTTTTTTTCCTGTATCGGCATTATAACATTAAATGTCTATTTATATACTGCTCCTGAGTCCTACAAATTAACTTTTTTCTATTATTAAATGGAAGACACAGGT
>NW_010534599.1:0-2702 GCF_000687285.1 Phaethon lepturus | reverse complement strand
CAGGACCCTGCACTTGGCCTTGCTGAACCTCTTGAGATTGACATGGGCCCATTCCTTGAGCTTGTCCAGGTCCCTCTGGATGGCATCCCGTCCCTCAGGCATGTCAACTGCACCACTTGGCTTGGTGTCATCTGCAAACTTGCTGAGGGTGCACTCAGTTCCACTGTCTGTGTCATTGATGAAGATATTAAAGAGTACTGGTCCCAGTACGGACCCCTGAGGGACACCACTCGTCACCGATCTCCATCTGGACATTGAGCCGTTGACCACTACCCTCTGGATGCTGTTATATGGAATACTTTGAAGTGAGTTAGTATTGAATGCTTGAAGGTTATCCTTGCTTTCTGCCAGCTCACTGATGAAGCTGCTGTAGAGCCAGCCTCAATAAACTCTGTCAAGACAAATCTGAGTCTGTTGCTGTATGGATCCCATAGTGCCCTTGTAATCTTTCCCTTCTCCATTAGCTGGGATGGTTCTGCTTTCCTCTGCCCTGTATAATGGTGTCCTGGCAGTGGAGTCATCTGCCTGTCCTGGGCTGTAACCCAAATAACTGGCTGGGGGATACAAATGTCCGTATTTCCCTTATGTGATCTTTAGGATATGCTGGACTGTGACTAATGGTTAGAGTAAGATACTGAATTTTCTGTGACCTTTTCTGAGGAGCCAGTATAGGCAAGAAAGTTTGCAGTTTGCCTTTTTATTTGCTCTGTGGTGCTTTGGGCAGGGGTGGGATTAGGGCTTTTCTTAGGTTAGGGTGCATGTAGGAAAGAGAGAGTGTACTTGCATAGTTATGTTTCTGAGGGAAGACGTGCTCTGGCATTCAGTGCAGCTGCTCTTGGCCATTTTATTCTCTTTATGAGGAAATAAATTTGCTCTTGAAAAGAAAACAAGTATGTAAATTTATTACTTTAATGTTTTCCATGAATCTAGTAGGCAACTGTGAGATGTTTTTGTAAGTAGGCAAATTTCCCGGTCCATTCTTAATGCAGCTCCTTTTTGGAGGTGTTAGGTGCTATCATACCTATGTTTGTTTGCATCACCAGGAGACAATCATGAAGTCACTTATTAAGGTGAAAAGTTAATAAGAATTTACCCTCTGGTTCTCTGCAGAGGGGCTGATTCACTGTTTAGGCTAGTCTGGAGCAAGACTGTCTTTTTGACTGCAATACTGGTGTTAAGTGGATGGAATGGGTGGATGATACATAATACAGCTAAGCCCCTGAATGGTTTTGTTACTGTATTTTAGGGTGTTCAGTGCTAGAAGAACATAGCAAAAAAAAGGATTTGGAAGTCCATTGTTCCTCACTATGCCAGAATAGGCATCAAAACATGAGGAAGTGGAATACAGAATTTTTTGCACATGAAGAAAGTAATTGATAAGAATGCAAGCAGTAAGGCAAAAACTGTCAAAACATAATTCATTTAATCTATGCAACTTGTCACTAAACTTTTTTATTACGAAGCACTAAATCTATTAAATTGAAAAGATTATAAGATGTTTATCATAGATTATCAGAATGAAGGCTATTTATACAGTTAGTGTAGCATTCAGATAGAAGATATTTTTCTGTATGGTCTTGCTGCTGCAGTTGAACGCAATGTTGATATTCACAACAAAACAGTGTTTTGGGAGTTTATATGTCATTGTTGGAGCCCATTAAGCCATCTCAATAAAATGTGGCATAGTCATTCCTAGATCAGATATAACGCTGTAATGAATGTATTCATTTTTTCATTTAAAATTGGAATCTGTGATGGACATGACCTTTGGATGTTTGCTCTTTCACAATCTAGGCAGAAGAGTATTGCATTAAGAAAGCTGAATCTTTGTCCTTGACATGGATTAATAGATCTGTGTTCAGGAGAAAAGCTGAGTTGAGTCTAATTTATGTAGTTCTGTCAGGATGCTGTTGAAGGCTGATTGGTTATTGATACTGTTTTGGTTGCACTACTTCGTTTGCTGCATGTCATACTGCATATTTGCTGTTCTTTTCCCATACTGCCAAAGCGTATGAAAATCACCCCCAAAATCGCAAGATTGGCTTATAAGAAAAGCAAGCTGAATTTACACAATACACTGGGAAATGTTCTAATTAAAACAGAGGAGAGTCTGAAATGGCCACATGGGGTCTAAAGTGGGTGGAATTGCCATCCGCTGTAGGCAGTATCTGCTTTTGGTGTCCATTTCCTTTTTAGCTGAGCTTTTTTTAGGGAACTTGACAAATAATAAAATTCAGCTCGAGCATTCAGTGCGTGGCTTAGAGGATTTCCCTTGTATCTGCCAGGAGGGAGGAGCCACGCTTATTTTTCACACAATCACAGAATCGTTAAGGGTGGAAAAGCCCTTTAAGATCATCAGGTCCAACCCATCAACCCAAGACCACCGTGCCCACTAAACCATGTCCTGAAGTGCCATGTCCACAGGTTTTTCGAATACATTTTTTTTCCTCCTTCATGTTGGGTAATATTAGGAAGTTGTCGTGCCACAGTGAGATGAGAACTGCAACCCGCGCAGCTGGGGCTGACATCGGGTCCCCTGTGATTTCGGGGGTGGGAGCGCGTAATTTCGTCCCAGGGCGAGCTGCCTGCCTGCCTTCTGTTTCACTGCTCTGTCATGAAGTGAGTGGAAATGAGCGTTTCCAGTGCCAGCAGAAAAGGGCTGTCCCGGCCCCTCGCTCTTCCCTTGGCGCTGGCTCGCCGTC
>NW_010534598.1:348-700 GCF_000687285.1 Phaethon lepturus | reverse complement strand
ACTGCCAGGACTTTTCACATATCATGGAGAGAGATATTTGTCCAGGTTATCAAGAAGGGATATATGAGGGAGATGGAGCCAGAAACTGAGGGAAACTAGGAAATTCTAAACAGAGGGTAGAAGTTTAAAATCCCACCCTCAGAGGTTTATTTGACTAACTGTAGGAGACACCTTTACAGGATTCATAACTTGGAGTATTCTCTTGCAGTTTACTGCCTGTGCTGTCCCTTTTGGAGACAGAAACATAGCTTGTATTTCCTGACAGTCCTTGACACAAAGCCATGCTGCCTCTAGTACCTCCCTCTCTCTCTAGTCCAGTGGAGGTGTGGTGGGTTGACTCAGGCTAGACACG
>NW_010534598.1:0-328 GCF_000687285.1 Phaethon lepturus | reverse complement strand
GCTGGACAGGGGAGAGAAAATATATTGAGAAGCTTATGCGTGGATATAAGGACAGGGAGATCACTAACCAATTACTGTCACAGGCAAAACAAACTTGACTTGGGGAAATTAGTTTAATTTATTACCAAACAAATCAGAGTAGGATAATGAGAAATAAAAACTAAATCTTAAAACAACTTCCCCCCACCCCTCCCTTCTTCTCAGCCTTAACTTTACTCACGATTTTCTCTACCTCCTCCCCTTGAGCGGCACAGGGGGGCGGGGAATGAGATTTGCAGTCACTTCATGACACATTGCCTCTACTGCTCCTTCCTCCTCAGGGGGAGGA
>NW_010534597.1:0-1153 GCF_000687285.1 Phaethon lepturus | reverse complement strand
GCCTAACGACTACGTGTGCAAGAAGGTAATGAGACGCCCAGGCGGCCTCCCGTGCCGCGGCCGGGCTCCGCAGGGCACTGGGAGCGGCGCGGAGTGGGGAAAGCCAGGCCTGGCCCATCACCGTGGCATCGAGCCGCTTCATGGGGCGAGGGGAGGGGGAATTCAGAGGAAAAACCTCCTCGGTTGCAGCTGGTCTTGGGCAAAGACTGACCTCTTCTGCTGCAGCCACGAACAGCAGGAGAGTGGGGAAGAGCCTGCGGAGCCGGAGGAAACTTCCGGAGGGTTAGATGAGGATGCTCGGGGAGGGGGGAGCACCCGCAGGACAGAGCGTTTGGCGAGCTTGGAGAGGGGGTTTCCAGCAAGGTGCAGGTTAGGGCATCCGTAAGTGCTCCCTGTTTCTGGGCACCCCACGCAGCACCCATCTTCACCGCAGGGGGAGATCGGCCGCGAGATGTACATTATCCAGGCGGGACAAGTGCAGGTGCTGGGGGGACCCGATGGCAAAACTGTGCTGGTGACTCTGAAAGCCGGATCCGTCTTCGGAGAAATAAGGTGAGCAAAGTGTTGCCGGGGAACCTGGGGAAATCCAGCTCGCAGGCTCTGGGCGAGGAGGTGGGGAGGTGGGCAACACCCCAATTCCCCTTTGTGATCGAGCGCCGCGAACGCCGGGCAGCGCCGGCGGCGCAAATTCCGTTTTTTTTTCTCGGAGCTTTGCGGCTGTTTTTGTCATCGCGCCGTTTTCCCCCCGGGGAGCCAGTGACGGCGAGCGGAGGTATCGGGAGGGGTGGGAGAACGAATACGAAAAGGTGTTCCGCTAAAACAGCCATTAACCCGCCCGTTTCGTGGGCGGGTAAAGTCCCGTACCCATCCGTAACGCAACGACGGAGTTCGCTCCCTCCAGCTCAGCGGACGCGAGATTGGGCGTAAAACGCAGCGTTTAGACTTGCAGACAGGCAAACCATTTTTTTGCGGAGCGCTCCATGCCAGCGTTTCCCAGCGTTCTTTCAAAACTGGGCTTGGGAAATGGTCATCGGGAGTAAAAATTAAACTCTGGGGCGCTCTGAAAGAGGGAGATGAGGGGACGGGACGGGAAAAGGGGGACTTTAAATTACAAACGTCGTGCTGAGCCCGTCGACGGCGGCACTAGCGTCTC
>NW_010534596.1:0-1010 GCF_000687285.1 Phaethon lepturus | reverse complement strand
GCTCGGCGCTGCTGGTGGCGGTGGCGGAGTGAAGGTGCACCCGCAGCCCTCGCGATGCCGGGGGGGTCTCTCCACCCCACCCTGGCAGCCGTGAACAAGTTGATATTACTCAGTGCCTCTTGCTGGCACGCTTTCTTCTCTCTTGCAGCAGATTTCGAATTAATTTTTCCACTTATGCAAAGCTAAAAAATGAAGTTTAAAATGGTCCTGGCTTTTCTTCAGCTAGTAAGCAAGGCCCTTAGAGGGAGAGGGAGCAGGTATGCCCCAGGCATTAGCCTTGAAAAGAGACCTTTTCACACATTTTGCGTTTGCTGCTATTCTGTTTCCAGCTGTCTTACTGCAAATAACTTTCTGCAAGGCTGCTTTGCTGTGGCAAGACTGTATTGATTTACGTGGAAAAGCCTCTATGGTAGGGAAGGCTGTAGAAACTAATCTTTCCATTGAGTGGTGGCTGTTGCTTGGGTGTTTTTCCTCTTCTAAGGCTAAATGCTTGTTTCCTTTGTGTGAATTTGCGCTCAAACCCACCAATTCTACATGCAGCCTCAGAAGTTCCAGAAGACTTTTTCCTTGATCCTCACCCGCTTTAAAAAAAAAAAAAAAAAATTATAGAACCAGCAGAACTAAGTCATATTGGGTAATAGAAACTTGATTTATCCTTCTCTGTGTGATGTATACATATAAAACATGGTGTGTGGCTGGGTATCAAGTTCAGTCTTTCTTTCAGTTTTTATTCCAGTAAATTTGCTGTTGTGGCATTTTACCTTTGTTCCGGGCATTTTTGTGACTTGCGCAGTTAGAATCCAAGTGGAACAGATCTGGGTTTCCGTTGGCATCACGCCTACGGAAGGGACACGGCGTGCCGCAGTGATGTCTAGAGCACGCTCCGCGCGTAGGAGCCGAGCCCGCGCTCGGACGAGCAAATGCCTGGGCGGGCAGGGCTGGCTGATGCAAGCCCTGTCGCGGCGGCGGGGCCGTCCCCTTCCCCGGTGCGCGTGGGTGCCCAGCGCAGC
>NW_010534595.1:6994-9378 GCF_000687285.1 Phaethon lepturus | reverse complement strand
CCGGCTTTCCAGTGAGTGCGCGCGCTGGCCCCCGGGTCTCCCTCTCCCCTGCTTGTCGCGTGTTGGCCCCCTCAGGGCGGCTGCGCCTCCCCGCTTCGGGCCTCCGGCCTTGGCCTTCTCCCTTGAGGCGAGCTCAAAGGTCGGGCCCAGCCGGGCAGTGCCTCCGGGAGCTAGTGGCTGAGCAGAGCTTGAGAGGGTTTGTCGGTTTGGGTGGCCCAGGGAGGGGTGGGTTATCTGCTGGGGTGGTTTGGGGTCGTTTGTCCTGTTTTGTTGAGGGGTTGTGTGTCAGGCGGGGAGGTGGTCTCTGGTGGGTTCCCCTGCGCAGTGGGGAGGGGGAGTGAGGTGCTCCTGAAAGGTACTGTTCCTGAGCCCTACTTGTGTATGTAGAAGGCTGCATGTTTAACGTGGTGAAGGTAAAGCTGTATGCGTTGCCGAAGTGCAGGTGTCCGTTCCTGGGGATTATCTAGGTGTGCAAGCATGCGCGGCTCTGTAGGAGTGGAGCAGCAGTGTGATGTTGTCCCCAGGAACTGGACAAGATGCCTGTGTATGTCTGTCTCAGGTGTGTTCACCCGGGAATCTGAGCTTTTCCAGAAAATCCAACCTGCTCACAGAGAAGGATGTTGTACAGAAAGTGTTTGTAAACTTCTTCCTTTTTAATCAGAAATCGAGGAGAGCTTGGTCGCTGAAGATCAGTCTTGTTTTTAATTTGGTGCTAGCGATTGCAATTAGAGTGAGCTGAAACTGGGCAAAAGGTTATCCCAAGACTAAACATTCAACAGAAACTTTTCTGCTTTGTCCGCAACCCAAAGCTTGCTGTGCAAGAAATTTGATGTTAGTTCTTCATAGTGGGGTTATCGAGCTCGTTTTAAATTGCTTCAAGCAGCTTTAAAATGAGGTGTCCTAAGTTGACTATTGGGGATGGGGTTGTAGTGTGACTTAATAAGTTACAGTACCTCTGTTTTCTGTCATCATAGTTTATTTTTGCTTCCATTTTTAACTGCTAGGAGAATTAAAGTCTATAATGGAAGAAACAAACAGTGTAAAAATATAAATATTCTTCTTTGCGGTAGAAACCTGTAAGTTTTGCTGAGAGGAAGTTGTTCCCTACCTTATACAGAAATAGTATAGCAAGCATGCTTCATACTGAAAGCAGTGCAGAAAGCAGCAACTCCCTAGCAACTCAAATCTGACTTTTCTTCTTTTTTTTTTTTTTTTCCCCCCCTGTGAATTTAATGGACTACAGAAGTGGAAAGTCTTGTGATGAGGCAGTGAACATGGGAAACGACCAAAATGTTTGACTTTCAGGGTGATAATATGTGATCAACTTATTAATGGAATGGTAAAAGTTGGACAGCTGCTTGACAGGATTCTAGTACTTGCAGAGTCTTATGAAGGGCATAGATAAAATTACTTAAACTTACGGGCATACAAAGCAATAAAACTTTACCAAGTTAAAAACAAGTAATTGACTCATAATACCTCTTCCTGCCAACAGTTAACAGTAATAGATTCAATCCCTTGACATGCTACATGATAGTTTGGGTAGAGGAGGAAGTTGGGGGACCCAAAGCCCTTGCATATGTTGTTGTATAATTACTTGGATTCTCAATTAGGTCACACCACCCTTTTCTGTAAGGGTGGATTCAAAGGTGCTTTCAAACTTCCTTCTTGCTCTATCATTGGCTCATTGTATAGAAGAGCTGAGAGCAAGTATTGGAAATCTTTCAGATAGATAAGTTCATAAATATTCTTGGTAGTGCATATGAGAGGCTTTTGTGTGCAGAAAAATGACCTAGGTGTTAAAGCATCAGGTTTGATGGATTTAGATGCAGCATTTCATGCTTCCTTAGTCAATACAATAAAGAGACTGATAATTTTTCCATGTGTACATTTCAGGTATTCTGCGGTTCCACATTTACACTGAATGTCTCATTATGTGCTTCCCCCCCCTCCATACACACCCCCGACCTGTATTTCCTGCCTGGAATTTTTACTTCCCACAAACGTTGTGTAATGTACTGAGTGTTTGGCTAGCAGGTTCCCTATCCTAGCACTACTGAAATATAGTTACCCAAGAACTCTGGGGAAACGAAAATAGAAAATTATTTTGAGTACTGATCTTGCTTGTCTGAATTTGTTTAGGTCTGCTGACTTGGGTGACAACCTGCTGACCAGGCCTGGACAGCCCACAGTTGCACGAATACCTCCACCTATTTTGCCAAGACCGTCACAGCAAACGGGAAGCAGTAGTCTGAGCGCTTTCAGGCCAGCTTATAGTAGTTCTTTTTCTCCAGCCTATGGTTCATATGGAACCTCTTTTTATGGAAGCTATAGTCCTTACAGTTACGGATATGGTGGGTTTGGGTATAAACCCCTTTCGTGCG
>NW_010534595.1:0-6975 GCF_000687285.1 Phaethon lepturus | reverse complement strand
CAGCAGGCTGAAGAGAGCAGCAGAGGCGCGTTTCAGTCCATTGAAAGTATTGTGCATGCGTTTGCCTCGGTCAGCATGATGATGGATGCTACCTTTTCAGCTGTGTACAACAGTTTCAGAGCTGTGTTGGATGTAGCCAATCACTTCTCCCGCCTCAAAGTACACTTCACAAAGGTGTTTTCAGCTTTCGCTTTAGTGAGAACTATAAGATACCTCTACCAACGTCTACAACAGTTACTCGGTCTGCGGAAGAGCTCTGAGAATGAGGATTTGTGGGCTGAAAGTGAGGGGACAGTAGCTCGTGTTGGCCTTGAAGACAAGGCGGCTAACTCTGCAAAATCCTGGCCTATCTTCTTGTTCTTTGCTGTTATAATGGGAGGCCCCTATCTGATTTGGAAACTGCTTTCTACATACAGTGACGAAGAAACAGGTAAAGATGATCTGCAGCATGAGAGAAATGCAGCATATATTGTTCATTTTGTTATCACAAGTGTAGCAATTAATCTTACACTACAGTAAAGGAAGTTAATAGGTACTGGGGTACAATACTGAATTTTGGGCATGTGATACGAGTAACAGCCTGTTTAAGTAGCCTGTTGTTGACCTAGGATGCAGTTTCATGGTAAGCTTTGTGTGATTCCAAAATCCTGATTCCTTTCTATTAGATGTGGCAGTTGGGGACGGAGTGGGGCATGTGCATTGGTTGGATTGACTCAGCAAATCATGCTTTGTTTGTTACATCTGCCAGTTCTCTTTGGAAAAATTTTAGCAAGGAAGTTTAAGGTGCTTTCTTCATTTTCCCTTTAAAAAAATTGCAACAGTTTATAATTCAGAACAAGTAACCTTTTAATTTCTTTTTGGAAACAGTTTCTAGTAATTGGGCAAGTGGAGAAGATGATCATGTAGTTGGAAGAGCAGAATATGACTTCAATGCTCTCTCGGAAGAAGAAATTTCTTTCCGTGCTGGTGACATGCTAAAATTAGCACCCAAAGGTAAACTTTTAATTTTGCATTTATTTTCTAATCACATGTGAAGTAAGCCATGTTGTTAGAGTCTGAAAATGAAAACAAAGCCCCTCCCCACCTTATATGACCAAACTCCTTATCCACAGTGATTTTTTTTTTTTTTTTCCCCTGTAAGTTATTACTTGCATTGTAATAAAACTTATTGAGTAGTTTTGTTCAATTTCCCTAAGAGAGGACACAGCCTGAACTTACTCAGGGTGTGCTTTGTGGTTACCCTTGTGGTTACCTTTTCCTCACACTGTGAAGATCCCTAGGCATTTGCAGTACGGTGGTGTCGTGGATTTCAAAACAACTTGCACTTCACAGTACTTTTCAGCTCACCTCACTGGTGCAGATCTTAGTCATTTCTCTTTGAAGTAATCTGTCTTTGCCTTTTATCACAGAGTTGTTTTCTCTGCATGACGTGCTGTTTTGTCATCTACTTTTTGGTGTATTTGTGCCTCAACTGCAATATATTTTGAACGGTTTTGTGTCTTAATGCATTTGTGTTCTCTTCTTCAGAACAACAACCCAAGATCCGTGGTTGGCTTTTGGCTAGTTATGATGGCCAAACAACAGGACTTGTGCCAGCTAATTACATCAAAATCCTGGGCAAAAGAAGAGGTAGGAAAGCGGTGGACCTGGAAAGGATTACAAAGCAACGGCCAGCCTTTACCAACACATCTGTTAGAGGATCCGCTGCTGCTGTGACTTTAGAGGAGCAGGAAGCTGGTTTTGATTCTGTTTTTGCTGGAAGTAGTAAAGTTCCTGTTGCATCTGACTCCACTGTGGTTAGTGGAGAGAAACAGGAACTCTAAGGCACTTTCATCAACAAAGCAACTGAACTGTGCTTTATTGATAAAACTTAAGGTTTGTTGAATATCTGTATTGTAGTGGAACACTGATGGGTGTTGTACCAGTTATTGCTGCTACTGACTGGTGAAGGGATGGAGAAATGATTGCTTAAATTTGTAGTATTTATTTTTGACTCGCCTAAGGCTGTACTTTAGTGATTCTACCCAACCACCTGGCAGTAACTCTGAGATCTTGAGATGCGGAGAACTGAGGCATTTATAACAAAGGAAGGAAACCAAAAAAAAATGGGGACTGCTGGCCTATATTTGTTAGAGACGCACTGTTGGTGAAATCTGGAGATTAACATTCAGTCTTCCTTGGAATGTTGGCTTGACAAGTGGCCTCTTCAGTAGATGTGCAAAGGGAAGATAGATTTCTGTAAGATGTCCTCCAAAACTGGATGCTGAGGACCATAAAATAGTTACCCCCTGAAAGGAGGGAGAGTTGCAAGAGATTTAGGTGACACAATTGTATCATTAGAAGTTCTAAGTGGCTTGCTTTTCGTAAGGAGTAGGGCTTCTGTCATAAAGACCTTAGCCATTACAAAAAAGGGACTTGTGAGAAAGAGCAGAGAAATACAGTTTACAAAGGAAGAGCAGTGAGGTTTCAGCAGTAGTTCTAACCAGTTCTCTTTTGTTTATTAAAAGAACATCAGAATAAAGGGTATCCTGCAGTCAGGCACTTTCTAGCACACTTATTGTTATTCCCTCTGTGGTTAAATTAACTTTGTATCACTCCTAGCCATTTTGTGTTGTAGCCTGTTAACTGCCTATCAATAGTCTATCAACTACCATCTGCATCTCAACTTATTTCTGTTCTTTATTGTTTTTATATGAATGTCAGAATACCTATCCTACCCTTTAGTGCAGTAGGAAAGCATTGGGTTGGGGGAAGTTTAACATAATTTGAGTGGCAAAGAAAAAGTAACATTTCTCACTGAATTGTCTCAGCTACAGCCTTGGAGTTAACTCCAAGAGCGGCCTTTCAGGTGGTAAATTTTGCATCTGCTCACAAAATTTGAGGGCTCTGGTTTATCAAAAGCCATAAAAACATTAAGACTGTTCCAAGTGTTTAGTATTTTCTTCATATTGATGTTTGAGAATTCTCTATTGAAATACTGTTTTGCTTTTCTTTTTTTAATGAAGCAAAGATAATTAAAACTTTTTTCCTTGTAGCATATATGTATAATATGTTGAGCTTATGAAGGTTAGAGCAATGGATAAAATAACTAAAGCTTGTCTTTATCATTAAAATAGCTTTCCTTTTTTATTTTCAAGGTACTCAAAAGTATTAGTAAAAGTAGGGCACGTGCCTTTGGTTAATTTATCCAGTAGTCTCAGTTTGACTCTTTCTACAAAGATCTTCAACGCCCATTATATGTTAGCAAAGCTTTCAGTATTTATGCTTTAATAGCATTTGCTGGCCTTGAGTTCTTCGAATTCTATTCACCACAACAATACTCTGACCAGAAAAAATTGAAGTGAGCACAGTTTTATTGAGGCAGAGTGGCTGAAAAAGGCAGATATTATGCTGGAACCTTGGATTTTAAAGTAATCTTTAAATGCCTGTTGTTGATAATTAGAGCAAGAATTCAAGTGGTTGTACTCAGGTATTGGGAGATGGTGCAAAGAATAATTTCTACTAGTTTGTTAGATCTTCAGGTGCAGAGGAGAAGGAAAGAGTAGTTAAAGGGCAAATGAGAAACTTGAAACTAGGTTTAAAACAGAACACGTTCCGGAGACGTTTCCCTGTGTACCAGGGCATTGAAGAAAATTATCTATATTTGGAAAAGACATCTGTTGCTGAAATAAAAATAGCAAACAATTCTGAAATATAAAATGCATAGAGGGGAAAAAAAGGGGGGGGTATCAAGTGTACAGTTCTGCTTACAGTTTGTATTCATGGAGGCAATTAATTTACTGTTGTGAGGTTTAATTAATGGACTGTCAGCCTTCTTGTGTCAATAAAAGATTTCAATCAGAGGAGGGGTCTTTTAAATAAATGAATAAATAAACCCCAAACTTTTTGTAGAGTATCCACTCAAGTAGACTTCTGTTTTCCTGCTCAGAACAATTTGGGAAGATAGTAGCACCATGATGTTTGTTTGGAATCCTTAAATCTTACTAATTTGAGTTTAATTTCTCTTGCAGGTCATACTATTTTGAAACGATTCTTTTTGTAGGAAGATAGGTTATTAATAATCTGACTTGTCTTTAATAGTTTCACTTAGCCTGCCAATTGCTAACTGTCATAACTGTATCTGCTAAATCTTGACAAGAATTTTGATCCTTTCAATCTTGTGATTACCTTAATGGGAAAAGAAGGCTCTGAGGAAGAAGTCATTTAACTCACAATTAGTTGTACTGATTGCAGAAGGGTATTAAAATTCATTGAAGTAAAATATATACTGTGCTTTAAAGTTTGTTTTGTTGTTTTTTTTTAATGCACGAACTTGCATCAGGAAAAAAAAAATCTTGAGTCCTACCATTTCATTGTCTGTGTTTCTGCCCATATGTCAGGCTACAGAAAAAAAACATCTAAATGAAAGCTGATTGAAAAAGAGAGGCTGTTTGAGAGGCTGCTCAAGACTTGCACAACTTTAGAAAGGTGAGAAGACTAAAAGGAGCAGGTGTGGCTGCAACAGGAGTATGTAGAAGACGAGATCAGAAAAGAGATGCTGTTGAAATACTGCTAAGCTTACGCATTGGGCAATTAACTCTTGTTTTAAGATCTGTACATACTAAGTTACCTTTATGTTATTCTTTGGAACTACTTATATACCTGTAGCAGACATAGAAGCCTGTAACAGACTTACGACATTTGTTTATATAAGGCTTTAATTTAATCTTGCTTTAATCTTACTGATACTGTTCAGTATACCGACCATTTTGTGCTTGAGTACTATCTGAACTAATGACAGATGCCAGTTTTGACTGGTTCTCTGGGTGCTAACAGTATATGAACATGCACACATTCAAAGCTTTGTTCAGGTTTCTGAATAATAAATTTAAAATACTCTCTTTGTCTAGTAGAACTTATTAAAATTGTCCGCTTCTTTTGCACAGGTTCAAAAACTCTTCCTCTGTGGAACTAGACTGCATCTGAGCTAGTAAGATTGCTTTGACTTATTTGCCGATCGTGGTGAACTATGCTAGTGAGGTAAATACAAAGAAAACAGTTTCTTATAAATCTGATCTGCTTGCAATGAAAATTTTCTGTAAGAGATACAAACTCAGAAGCACAGTGATTTTTCTTGACGCGCCATTGTAGAAATACTCTTGCTCACAGTAGTAGCG
Source organism: Phaethon lepturus (assembly GCF_000687285.1). Taxonomy (NCBI): domain Eukaryota; kingdom Metazoa; phylum Chordata; class Aves; order Phaethontiformes; family Phaethontidae; genus Phaethon; species Phaethon lepturus. Next base: position 1,819 of record NW_010534595.1, on the reverse strand, counting down.
GAACTGTACTTACTTCACAAAACATAGATAACAGGGAAGCCTATGTTTTTAGGTAGCCCCTTCCAGTTTTTTTTATCCATGCAGGTATGGTCATGTGTTGGGATTGGCCAATGTTTTTGGACTGTAATGACAGGTAGTAATACACATGTCCTGTCCTGTCCCCCCGCCCCCCTCCTTTTGTCCTGGGACCGGTTCTTCTGCAGACCGATTTGAAGCAGGTTTGGGACAATAAATCTGTCTCTGGGAGTCTGGGCATACAGAACACTGCCTTTAAGCAGCTGAATAATCTCTCCTTGAAACGAATGTACCCGTATAACCGGTTTAACTCTTAACATAGGCATGATGTCAATGCGAGGCATCCCTGGATCTTTCTTATCTACAGGTTTTAATGCTGCTTTGAGATACTAAAGTTTCCTCAATTTCATAGTAGTCACGAAACTGTAAGACTTGAGCAAATGACATAGTTTATTTATGCTGTCAAAGGGGATCTTTACAGGTTTTTTTGGTTTTAGAAATGAAAATGCTTTAAATGCAAAGAGCTAGTTCAACTGCCTTTGAATTGTTGGTAACTGAATAAACTCTAGACTATCAAATGAGTAAAATTGCAGATATTGAGGGTTTTTCTGAAATACTGATACTGGTATTTTTTTCCCCTATTTAAGAAAAGGGAAGGGCTGAACTTCTGCCTAACAGCACAGGTTAATTTGAAAACTGTCTTGCCAGTTCTCTGACATACTGTCAAGCCTGCATTTATAGTGTAATAAAGTAATGTTGTCGTAATATAGCAATATTGCAGCATTAGCTTGTTCTATGGATTGCTGCAGGAGGGTATGAAGTCGGGAGTGTTTTCGACTCTACCTGAAACCCAAAAGGAAGTTTTCATGCTGTATTGAGAATTCAAATTTCATATACTCTTCTAGATTACTCCTTCTTTCTGAACTGTTCTTTGCTTTTCTTGTTTTCTGTATGCTTAATGTACTAGTCTAGAGTTTAGGATGGGTTTTTTTTTAAGAAAACAGTTAATAACTGTGTGGCCACGATTCTCTCGGTGATTCTTGACAAAATAGTGAAGAGGAACAGAAGTTGCATCACATGATACAGTGGGTTTTAGACAGCGGCAGGAAAATGGGGGAATATTATTACACGTTGCACACAGGAAGAGGGGATCTGGGCTGATCCTTAGCAGGCACGGAAGGCTTCCCGAGGGAAGTAATTTTAAAACGTTTGGGAAGATACAATGCAGTATGAAACATGCGGTAGGGAACAAACCAACAATGGATGAAATAGCAGGATTGGGACTGTCTTGAGCGTTCACAGAATAACCTCTCCTGTTTGAGAGGAGCCGTGAACTGCTCCCAGTGGTTGGGTCGTTCTGTGTCATTAGGTCTAAGTTAGATGTTCTGTTACTGCTTTTCTACTTCAAGTGTATCAAATATTTAATCAGCTCAAAACCTGGGAAAATCTTAAATTAAGGTGCTGATCTTTGCTCAGCCTTTGCGTGGGTACAAATAGAGTGTTTTAATAACTATTCTTGGTTAATTTGCCATGCTCTTCGTGTGAGGTTAATTCTTGTACCTGATGCATTATTTTGACAGGTGGTAAATGAAGCTCTTACAGGTTAGGACTGCGCATTTTTCCTTCATGTAAATGTTTTTGCACGTGGGGACATAATCACGATTCTGAATTTTTTTTTTTTAATTTAAAAAAATGGTATCGGAGTTATTCCAGTGGGGAGCTGGGGTACTGCTCAAAAAGCCTGCGCTGGCCTGGATGGGGGTGCGGGCAGCCGAGGGCCTGGGCCGGTGCGACGTTGCACTGA
>NW_010534594.1:0-6412 GCF_000687285.1 Phaethon lepturus | reverse complement strand
CGCTCGGGAGCACCGTCGTACCCGCCGCCGGCCAGGGAAGCACGGGCAGGAGAAGGACGCCTCTTCCTTGGAACCCCAGTGTTTGAATTCCCCACCGTGAGCTTCCAGAAGATGCGGGGAGGATAGTCCCACGCAGGACGTTATCTGCAGGAAGCACTCATAACGATGTGTCAGGGCAGCTCTCTGCAATTTCCACGTGTTCTGCTCAACCTCCCATTCCTACCAAAAAAAAGTTAAAAATCCTCTTCATCTACAACACATCTCTTATTCAAAGCTTTTTTCCCTTGCTGCAAGAAGCAGTATAAAAAATACATGGGCAGTATTTTGCCCTAACCCGCACCCCCTCTTCCCTCATGTCTCGCAGGACAACCTGACCGCTGGGTTTGAGTCCACATTACTCACATTCACCACTGCATTTTAAGTGGTGGTCACATTTATTATGGTGGTCGTAATAAAAAGCCTGGGGTAACCCAACACAAGTTTCCAGACAGTTGGGGTGGAACAGAGAGGGAATTAATCTCCTGGCAAAGGGTGAAAATTTAAAGGGGTTTTTAGACTAGATATTGGGAAAGATTTCTTTACTGAGAGAGTGGTCAAGCATCAGCACAGGCTGCCCAGGGAGGTGGTGGAGTCACCATCACTGGAGGTGTTCAAAAAACGTGTGGACGTGGCACTTGGGGACATGGTTTAGTGGGAGTGGGGGTGTTGGGTTGATGGTTGGACTTGATGATCTTGGAGGTCTTTTCCAACCTTAATGATTCTGTGACTCTGTGAGGAGTCCCAAAGCCTGCACAAGGAAGGTGCTGGTCGAAATTTTAGGCTTGCAGGTGCTCCGGGTTGCAGATGTTCATTTCCCTGTCATGTGCAGCTCCATCATCCCCCGCTCCTTGTTGGGTACCAGGTTACCCTTGCCCCCCTTCCCTATGGTGACCCCCGCTTTGGGGCTGGTGCCTGCCACATTCCTTGCCTCCACCCACCTGCCTGCCCTCCTCTGTATTTTGTTCTTGACATTTACGGGCAGGACTAATGATTTTTTTTATGGTTTCCTGCCATTTTTTTTGTTTCTGCTTTCTATAGCTGGCTGCACGAGTGGGATCTGATGGCTGGAGCCTGGCTGGCGTGGCGTGGATCTCCCCTGCTCTACAAACACCTGGTGGTTGGCTCCTCTGCCCACGCTTCTGCAGGAACATTTCACCATCTCGAGTGTGTTAAACCCAAGGAATTACCTCCACGTGCACGGCACGGGTTTAGCATCATTATCCCTGGCACGCGGCTGTTTCTTTCATGATGTGCAGGGAGAGAGCGAGTGCTTGTAGGTATCACATTAAAATAAACCAACTTCAAAGGATGCCACAAGGTTTTCAGTTTTTATCCAATCTTTAAAATTAAGCAAAGCTTAAAATGCAAATATTGATTTTGCTGCTGAATGAGGGAAGGGCTGGGGCAGGGTTTCGGAAAAAGGCCGTGCATTTCATTTCCTCTGCTCTAGGACAGCACGTTGTCATCAGCATTTCTTTCATTTGCACATCTGGAACCAGGCAAAGCGCACAGCTGGGAAGAGCTGCTGGCTGTTACCAATGCTTCGCTTGCCTCTGGAGAGCTCAGAGTACTACCCTCACTAAGGAGTAATTAAGCAGCACAGTTAATAAAGTGATACTAAAGACGAAATGAGAGTCATGGTACCACCAACCCTGAGCATATGGGAAAGATTTTGGAGTTTAGGATCATAGCACCATAGAATAATTAAGGTTGGAAAAGACCTCTAAGGTGATCAAGTCCAACCTCAACCCAACACCCCCGTGCCCACTAAACCATGTCCCCAAGTGCCACGTCCACACGTTTTTTGAACACCTCCAGTGATGGTGACTCCACCACCTCCCTGGGCAGCCTGTGCCGATTTGTTGTGTTTTCAACAGTTTAGCCATTTGTGGAAAGCCATGTTTAGGAAAAATTTGTGGCAGGTACAGCTGGGAGCACAGGCTCGCTGGGGCTGAGGCATCTTCGCATGCTGGCTTTCCCAGGGCTCAGAATCATCTCAAATTCAAGCAGCTCGAGCGGCTCCTCAGAGAAGTCCAACAGCAAAGACAAGGCTGAAAAAAAAAAATGCATTGCAAAGATATGTGCCCAAATACCCACCCAAATGCAGCCGCTTATAGAAATGTATTCACGTGCTGAGGAAGGCTGGGGTGGCTGGGCAACACGTTCACCTTTTCGTGCTTATTTGTGCTTCTGTGATATAGCCTGTGCTGTTATACAAGGCACAGGGCTCATTTCTTAGCCATTAATAAAAGTGAAATCACTATAATAACTGAGGTTTTACCTGTGCTCGGCCCCACCAGCGGGTCTGGGCCGTTGGCAGCTTGGCTTCGCAGCTAGGCAAATAGCGGATAAAAAAAGGAAAAAATCTCATTTCATCTCTCCTAGCCTCAGGTCAGAGAAGCTTTGTGACCCACCTCCGTATTAAAATCCAGTTAAGTGTGACCTGAGACTCAGCTGACATCATTAATACAGTGCATATGTTGGTATTTCATCGTCGGTGACGCCAGGGTCGGGGTGAAGCACGGCTCAGTAATAACATGGCTCCCACCCGCGGGTGATGCTTAGCCTGGAAGGAGCCGGGCAGATTTGCAGAAGTGTCCTGGAGTAAGGGTGTGTTTTTTGCGAACGTGAAGTGCCCCATCAGCCCCTCGCTGAAAGTCTTCCTGGCCTCTAAGGCACTGCAAATACCAGGGATGATGCGGAGCAGGGGATGAGAGGTACCTCCTCGCCCGCGGGATGCTCTGGCTTCAGAAATGACCTGCTGGGGGGACGATGCCTCGGGGAGAAACAGTGTGCGGGCCACGATGTCTGTTTTCCAAATGCTGATTTTAGCACAGAGGTGAGGGCAGGCTCAAATGACCTTTTCCAAGCAGAATTACCGGCCTCTGCTCTCTGATACGATTATAACCTTCTCTCTTATTTGCCCGCGACATTTCTTGACGCGACACCCGAATCTGAAGCTGCTCAGCATCTGCTAGCCCTCTGCGCCGGCGCGGGCACCGACCTGGGCGCACAGGGCAGCACGGCCCGTCTTCCGCGACCATCACTGCTCGTGGGACCTCTTCTGGGGGTCTTCATTCCCAGCAAGGAAGGCAAGGTTGGCACACTTCTGACATCATGAAACGCACGTATTTAAACGTTCGGCTCCCAGCGCGGTGTGGGTCCTTGGGATGCCACGCAGGGGTGACAGGCTTTTCCCACACTGGGAGCGCTGGACGGCTCCAGCATCTTTAAACCATACATTTGCAGTGCAGTAAGTCTGGTAAATACTGATAAAATCGGTCCTGCCACATAAAGGCCTGATTTCGGGATTTCTGAGGGTGTAACGCTGGGAATGGCCCCTCCACCGGGGGTCTGAAAAGCAAAGCATGGGCTGCACGAATGCAAATACCACGAGGTCCCAAATTCAAGTGTGTTCACCCGTCTGAGATCCTGTAAATCCTTGTTTATACAGGAAAAAGAAATACCTGCATGAGTAAACCCCTGGGCAGCCAGCTAGAATTTAGTTCCCTTGGAAAATAACCCCACAATAAAACAACACAATAGCTGGACAAATAAAAGAAGAAGAAGAAGAAAAGTTAAGTTAAAATATAGCTCTATAAACCAGTAGCTATAAAGCAGAAATGTTGGGAAAGGAGTTTTTCCATGGGTTGGGAAACGTACTTTTATGTTATAGCATTTATTTTGCTGAGCCCTGTGACCAAATCGCAGATTGCTTTAAATAACAGTGACGGCACTGGCGGTGAGAAGCAGCATCCTCATCCTCCTGCCTTGCAAGGGTTAGCCAAAACCTCCAGCGACAGCCCAGTGTCCAGGCACCCCGGCAGCTCCGCATGGCCAGGTGTGCCCTGAAGGCTGGCACGGCATTTTATAACCTGTTTTATGGGAATTCGGGGAGCAGAGGCTCCCGCTGGCGAGCAGATTGCGCGCGCCCTCAGTCCGTGCTGCGCTGGCATTACTTCTTCTCTGCTTCCACCTGCGCTGCGGTTGAGGCTGAGCAGCGATCGGGGACATTACTAGATTTCCAACGAGGCACCGAATCATTAGGGACTGAGAGCAAGATTAAGCAACACAGCTAATTAATTGTAACAGCCAACTTCAGCGCTGCATTTGGAGGACTGCGTTAGACTAGTTCCCCAGCGCTGATATCCTCCCGCACGCAGAAGGGTACAAAAGCCCCTCTCCACGGGGCTGGGTTCTCTTAAATAACCCAGCCGCGGACGAGGCGGGCAGCGAGAGCAGCCGGGAGCGCCCGGGAGCATCAGCGGTGGAGTCACAGTCCCGCCAGCCAGCGGGAGCCATTGACCCAGACAGCGGGTGGTGGAGGTGGAGACGGCCGTGGTGGATAGGGAGGAGTGACAGGAAGGATGTCGCGATGCGCTCAAGTGGTTATATTGGGATAAACATCCTATTTCAGGCCACTTACGTGCAAATATGACTGCGTGTCTAATTTGTGTGGGTGCACCTGAGCATCCCTGAGCACAAGTGTGAGCAGAGGGGAAAAGCTGTGCTGGAGGGTGTGTGATTCACCTTCTGGAGCCACAGAAAGGGCTTACGTGGACCTGCTCATGTGGGTTTGAAACATGTGGAAGGTTCTGCCGACCCTCAAAGTCCGAGCCCCCCAGCAAGGGGGCTTTGCTGCTCCCCTGGTGCTGCCCTATGCCACGTCGTGCTTCCCACATTTCCAAGACTTTGGCATTTTGGCTGCTTTTCATTAAAAACCTAGCCCACTTCGGAAATGAACATTTTATGACGAGTGAATACAGTCTGGAAGAAAACGTGGCTTTTAACTACCTCGTGTTTTCAGTAATGTTTTTATTTGAACTCTTCCTGACATTCTTTTCCTGTGTTTTTCTGCACTAAACATGGATTTTCATACGAAGCTGGGGAGACATTCGGAGTAGCTTTACCCTACCCGTGATACTTCCCTCCAACTTCAGCGGCACGAGGATGGGCTGAGGACACGGCTTTATCACTTGTCCCTGCCTCAGGACCATGCCAAGGAGGGCTGGGGGCAAAATGCCAATGTTGTCTTGCAAAAATAAATACATGCTAAGAGGAAGTTATTACCCGGATCATTCAGGAAAATGGACTTTGGTCATAAGGCAGCAAAAAGATGCTTGGGTGTCACTGAATGTGGCTACAGTGAATCAGGGTAAATAAAAATTTGCACTGGTAATTCCTTTTCAGAAGTGACACAGCTCTAGTGAATTCATAGAAAGTGTCTGTCTTCTGTAGGGTGGGCACAAGGAGAATTTTTGGAAGGATATTTTAAAGATAGAAGTAGCATGGGATGGGAAAAAGTATAAAAATAAACGCTTGAGCAAAGCCAGCACGAAGAGGTCTACGCACACAGCCTATTCACATCTGTGTTTTTAACGGGATTTATTCAAATTCTGGCAAACGCATCGCTTTTATGAAGAAATACATGGTATTTCTCACCTTTCGTTAGCTGGAAAGAATGACAAGTTCAAACCTGGTACCACCTTAAATCCAAATAAACCTCCATCCACCAACGCATTTCACATTGTTTTGCTACCCAAAAAAAAAAAAAAAAAATCCCTGGAATGGGGCTTCATCCTCCCATTAGCTAAATCATGCTGGAGCGAGCACGGCGTGACGTGGAGCTTCAGCAGCGGGCCAGGACGCTGCCGCAAAACAGACGTTCTGCCTCGCCGCATTCAGAAACTTCCCTGTGTTTCTCTTAACTGTTTTCATCATGCGAAACTGCACCAAAGAAAACACCGAGCTCATAGAATTATAGAATCATTTGGGTTGGAAAAGACCTCCAAGATCATCAAGTCCAACTGTACCTACCACTGCCAAGTCCACCACTAAACCGTGTCCCTAAGCACCACATCTACACGTCTGTTAGAGACCTCCAGGGATGGCGACTCAACCCCTTCCCTGGGCAGCCTGTTCCAGTGCTTGATGACCCTTTCAGGAAGAAATTTTTCCCAATATCCAACCTAAACCTCCCCTGGCGCAACTTGAGGCCATTTCCTCTTGTCCTGTCGCTGGCTACTTGGGAGAAGACACCAACCCCCACCTCACCACAACCCCCTTTCAGGTAGCTGTAGAGAGCCATGAGGGCTCCCCTCAGCCTCCTCCAGACTGAACACCCCCAGTTCCCTCAGCCGCTCCTCATCAGACTTGTGCTCCAGACCCCTCATGTGTGGTCCAAAGAAGGACCATCAAGGACCACCTCCTGGTCAAGGACCACCTCCTGGTCTCACACAGCAAGGTCGCAGGCACACTGCAGACACCCGAAAGGTGCAATGTTCTGCAGATGCTCCTGGCGCTGCAATAGAGCAGTAGTCGCATTGCTTAAAATGTCCTCATCCCCCCGGGGCGTGCATCCCCCCCGGCTGGC
>NW_010534593.1:0-294 GCF_000687285.1 Phaethon lepturus | reverse complement strand
AACCAAGCCCAGCCAGCACAGGTTCATGAAAGGCAGGTCCTGTTTGACCTACCTGATCTCCTTCTATGACCAGGTGGCATGTCTAGTGGATGAGGGAAAGGCTGTAGATGTTGTCTACCTGCAGTTTAGTAAAGCCTTTGACACTGTTTCCCACAGCATTCTCCTGGAGAAGCTTATTGCAGCCTTACATTACTTAAGAGGGACTTCTAAGAAACATGGGAACAGACTTTTAACAGGAACTTTGGCAACTGGACAAGGGTTAATGGTTGTAAACTAAAAGAGGGTAGGTTTAGA
>NW_010534592.1:847-1853 GCF_000687285.1 Phaethon lepturus | reverse complement strand
CAGGGTTTGGGCTGGGGTGGGGGGGGTGTTTGTTGTTTTTGTTGCTTCTGTTTTGTTTTGTTTTTTTAATGGGTCTGATAGGGTTCTCTTGCTGTCATACGGTTGTGTTTATTTCTGTTGGGGGAAGAGGAAGGCCAGTGGGATGCATCCCTGTAAAGCAATATTTTCTCATCACATGCCAAAAACACACAGCCAAGGAGCCCAGCGCTCCCTGTCCCCCACCCCTGCCTGGGCAAACCACTCCGTGCAGGGGCCCACAAAACTTCAGGCACTACTTGACTCTTTCTCTACGGCAATATCTCTCCTGTGGCCTCTGCAGAGCCACGCCATTGGTTTTTTTAATTATTATTAGCCATTTTAAAAATGAGGAATAAAAGGATATTTAATGAGCCACCCCAGCGGGCATGCGTGTGCTTTGTTTAGCGTCCAGGGACGGAGGACCCCCACAGGGCTCCTGTCCTTCGGGGTCTCAGCCTTTCCTCTCTCAAGGGGGAGAGGAAAGTGGGCCTGAGGAGAGCTGAGCCCGGCCCCGTTTCGGGGAGGTACCGCCTCAGGGTGCTTTTGAGCAAACTCTGCTCCCACAGAAGGTAAGTTTTTTTCAGGGCGTGAGGAAAGCGGCTCTGGGGAAGGTGTCATGGGAGCTGGTGAGGCTGAGGCTCTGGCACAAGACGCCGGGACCCAAGGAGGACCTGGGTATTATGCCGCAACTGTGGCTGGAGCTCCTGGTGCCCAGCACAGCAGCCCTGGGCCCTCTGCCAGCAGCTACCACCACGTGGGGACGTGGTGCCTCTCCAGGGTCACGCCTGTCCTCACCAGGCCTGGGAGGTGAGGGCAGAGGAGCACAGACCCCTGGTCCCAGCCCAGCCACCAAAGCCATGGCTGAAGCCCACCTCACCCCTGCTGCTCAGGTGGGAGAAAGGGCTGAGAGCTGTGGTAGGAGCTCAGCCGCGATCCTCCGGCCCAGGCCACAGCATGTTGGGGCAATGCCGGTGGCCCATGCCCTGTG
>NW_010534592.1:482-707 GCF_000687285.1 Phaethon lepturus | reverse complement strand
CAGCCATTGCCACCAGCCCCTCCTCAGAGCAGAGACTTTAATTAAAAGGTGACTATAAAAGAGAGGCCCCGACGCACCCGGTTCTTTTGGTATAAAAGGCTGAGGCTGGTGACCCTAGTGCCAGCAGAGTCTGTGTCTCCTGGTCCCGGCTGGCTGCACAACACAAGCGGGGGGCTGTGGGGTGGCCTCTCTGCCGGGGGGGACGACCGGCGCGCCCGAACCCAC
>NW_010534592.1:0-265 GCF_000687285.1 Phaethon lepturus | reverse complement strand
GGGTGCCCGCTGGCTCCCTGCCCTGCTGCTGCCTGGGCCCAGCATGCTCCCACCCGGCCCCTAGGGTGGGCACAGAATCAGACCCCAGCTCTCCCCACCCACCTTCTTTTTCTTCTTCTCTTTCTTCTTCCTCTTCCGTTCCGGATCCTCCTCTTTTTTCTTCTTTTTCTTCTTGTGGTCAGAATCCGAAGGCGTTTCTGGAGAAATGAGAGCGCTGGATGAGTCGGGCATCCCCAGGGGCCGGATGGGAGGGGGGGGGGGTGGG
>NW_010534591.1:0-255 GCF_000687285.1 Phaethon lepturus | reverse complement strand
AGGGACCAATGGGGCCAGAGTGGGGTTAGTGGGCGATATAAGGGACCATAATGGAGATCTATAGGGGCCATGTGGGACCTATAGGGGCCATAATGTGATGTACAAGGCCCATGTGGGACCTATAGGGTCTGTGGGGGACCTATAGGGAGCCATAGGGGTCAACTAGAGGGGGTCAATGGAGGCTGTAGGGGGCCATAATGGGGTCTATAGGGGGCCTATGGGGACCTATAGGGGGCCATAGGGGGAAGCTAGAGG
>NW_010534590.1:0-531 GCF_000687285.1 Phaethon lepturus | reverse complement strand
GTGCCCCCGGGGGACACAGGAGCTCAGCACTGCCGGGCAGGGACCCCTGTGGCCAGAGGCTGTTTGTGGGAGAGGAGGGGCCCCGGGGGACCTGTGGTTCCCATCCCCACAGCCCCACCCTGAGCCAGGGTTTGGCAGGTCTGGGCCACGCGTTTTGGTCTGTGCCACTGCTGCACAGAACGGGGGTTTCAGCCAGGCCGCAGCTCTCACCCACCCTTCTGGGGAGAAACGGAGCGTTTCTGATGCCCCGTCCCTGTCGCTCCCTCCCCTCTCGGGTGTGCGGTGCTGGGCAGCTGCTGCCAAGGGGCCGAGCAGAGCTGCCCCTGCCCGGGAGGCAGCCGGGTTTGTAGGGCAGCAGCTCCGGGGTTCTTTGGGCCAGGCCAGGAGCCAATTGTCCCACCTCTCTCTCTGTGCAGGGCCAGACAGACAGATGGACAGAGGAGCCCCAGCAAGAAACCAGGCTGCCTGCGCTGAGGCTGCTGCCGCTGCCTGCCTTGCGCGCAGCCCTGCTCCCCGCTGGGGGCGCCCTGC
>NW_010534589.1:4572-20050 GCF_000687285.1 Phaethon lepturus | reverse complement strand
CAAGGCGCGCACCGGGAGCGAGGGACAGCCCGTGCAGGCAGCCAAGGGGTTTAGGTGTGCCAGCGGCACCGCGGTGAGCCGGGCTAGCCGGGCTCCTGCCACGCTGCTGCCGCTGATCGCAGCCCCAGGCCCACCTCGAGCTTCTCGTTCTCACTAAAACCTGCTGCTGCTTATTTGCCCGCTCCAGCCCTTCAGCGGCTCATCAGCAGGAGTTAGAGGCAAGGGGGATAATCAGCAACAGGTTAATTTGTCTGATTAAGCCTTCAGAGATCTGGCATTTCGAACTTGCCGCCCAGCACAGCCCCCAAAGCTGTGCTCGGCCAGCGCGCTCGAAAGGAAGCCACACGCCTCAGCCGGCCCAGGGTAGCAGCCAGGGAGCACGTTAAGCCGCATTTGAAGCCTTGGTCACACCAGCAGACTTAGCAACGCTACACTGCAGGTGTAGACGTGCCCTGAAGTGCACTGGAAGCGCGCAAGAGTTCAGCTCTTCGGCGCTCAAATCACTTCTGACAAACAGGACAGAAGTCTTAACGCATTCGGGCATTTTTAAAAAGAACTCCCAGCGCTACCTTGCACTGAACGAAAGCTCGGGTTTAAAACGAGCTTTTAAAACGCCAGACTGTTTACAAGTCCCTCTTCTCACAGAGCAGCCCATTTGTCAGCGTTCAGCCTACAGACACGAATTTCCTCTGTGATACCTGCCCACGGTCAGGGCCCCGACGCCGAGACAAACCACCCGACACAGCCCACGCACGCTGCGCGACGCTCCGGAGCGCGGCCGTCTACCCGCTAGGAAACAAAACGCACGGAAAACCACAGCAGAAGTTCCCACAAGATGCAATGAGGCTGTATCTACATCAGCCAACACCACCAACCGGGCCGCCGCCAGTATCAGCTGGGGCAGGTGACGTGTTCCATCGCTCCCCGTCTTTCGGAGAATCACCGGAAAAAGATACAAGCCCGTTTTTAGGCAGAAGGGCACGTAGTAATAAACAGCTTTAAGAGCAATAATCAATGAAGCGATCCTCCGAGTATACAGGTCCGTCTCACTTGCGGTAGAAACGGGCACGCGTGTGGCTCCTGTGTTAAGGTAAAAGATCGCAAAGCACACGCATAAAGCTCGTCTCCAACCCGGCGGCCCGGCCGGTTCCATCTTCACTGCTGAACATCGCTCCAGTGCTGCAGCTTCCGCCGCCGACCTTCTTTTTGAAAGAAGTCAGTGTATGCTCAATAGATGTATAACCACCTCTGTACTTAAAAAAATGCAGAAATAGCCATAAATAAGCATTAGTGCCTCAAAAAATTGCGAAACCACAATTTTATGGTTTTAAACAGGGACAAGGTGGAATCATGAATGGTAGCAATGTATTTCAGATGAAAGCTTTCAAGCAGATGAGAAATAGTTACAGGAGTTGGAACCTGAGTAACTACAGCTGCATTAAATTATTCCATCTGCAAGTCCATTAAAAATTGTTAATGGTTTTGTATGGCTTTTATATTTATTGGGTGGGTTTATTCCTACGTGAGTCATACATATTTATTAACAGGGTCCAGATAATGGTTATTAATAAAACTTCTTTTATTTGCATACTGTCTTGATGCTGGCCTAAATATTTACAACTTGACTATAAAACAAAAGAATGCTCAAAAATTATAAATATCACCAGGGATGCATCACAACTGTACCTTTTGTATTTTTTTAATTACTTTTTGGGTTTTTTTGTTTTGTTTGGTTTGGTTTTTTTTTTTTTTCCTCCCCAAAAATGAAAAAAACCAACCTGGTAAACCCATTTCTTTTTTCAAGTCTAAAAAGCACTAATTCTTTCAAAGCTTTAAAGCACAATTTGTGTTGAGGAAGTAAGAGGAAATACAAAGCTAAAGCAAGCTAGTTTTTATAATTAAGAAAATACATATATTTCTACACATAATTACGAACAGTAACAAAAGCTCAGTATTAAAATAGGTCCACTGAATCCCTGGAATTGAGCCTGCCAACTAAAACACCTACTATGAATTTAGTAATGGGTTATGCAAACATAAATTACAAGGCCAGACATTTTAAAAGGAAAAAAAAGTTGATTTATTGTCACATTGGAGACACGGCAGGATAGAAGCACAATTTCATTTTTCCATATATTCATCAACACTGCAGATGTGTTAATGCAAAAAGAATTCTAAAATAAAAATGACTCTCAACTGCTCTAATTCTCATATGTCATTTAATTTACTTTAAAATGGTTACCAGGAAGCCTTCTCTTTTTCCTTTTTTTTTTGGTTTTTTTGGGGTGTTTTTGTTTGTTTGTTTGGTTTTGGTTTTTTTTTTCTGTTGTTTTGTTTTAAGCAAGCAAAACATACTAGAAGTTTCTGGACGAAAATAGGTTTTAAGAGCCATTTACAAGCATTTCTCCCCCTAAAAATTGACCTCAAGACTTCATCAAAAATTGACCATAAAAGAGCAGTCCTGTAGAAAGCTGGGGTATTTGTTTTTTTAAATAGAAAAGCTCACAACTATAGTCTGTAACCTAGTCATTTTGTTTGCGAGCATTTTCACTCAACATTATTAATTGTTTTTGCTCTTGTTTCAAGCAGATGCAACTTTTCACTTATCCACTGTCAGAGCAATTAAAAGAAATCTCTCATACCTGGCAACTATTATTAAAAGTTATTCATGACAATATAATAATTTTAATGAGACAACATGTTCCTTTAATTACACCTGAATGACTTTGAGGTGGTCCAGCGGATGAACTGAAGTAGGTTTACAGCATATTTGTTCACAAAGTAAAAAGGAAAAGTACTAATTGAAGATGTTTAATTATTTCTTCTTTTGGTCAATACGCGTAGGAAGGAAGACCAGGTATCTTGCTTGCCTGTTACATCTGTAAGCTGAATCTTGAAAATAAGTCAAACTATTGTTCAACTGGCTCAAAGCAAATTTAGGAACTGAACTTCAGACTCGCTTTGGGAGGAGCCAGTCTTATCTTTGTGTGAGCTACATGTAAATTCTCAGTTTTACACTTACCTTTAAAAGTAACGTAACACGGAACGTAAGAATGGCTGTTAATTGTTGGTACCACAGGGAGGAAAATCTCAGCTATTTCAGCTAAAGGAATGGAAATGTTTTCCCTTAAAAACGGCCAATGATGCATTCAGGAAATCACATTATTAGTCTTAATGCACGGTTATTTAAACTACAGCCGTTCTTCAGGAGGAAGCATGACAAATGCCCTGAAAGATCAAGTTTTTTCCTTCAAGTTCTGACCCTGGAAAAGTTCTCCTCTTTTAGAGTCTCCACTGCCCAACCTTCCCCCTACCCCGGTCACTCGCTCTGGCCAACTTCCAAATGGGTCAACGCTGAGAAGTTCAAGCAAAGGCAAGCACAACTTGAGAAAAACAAACTATTTGCTTTGCATCGTTTCATTCTTAGTGAGAGGAGAAATTCGTAGTAGCATCGAACATGTAACAGGAGACATTAACCTGTAAACCACAGTAATACCAAAAATAGCGTCTATTCTCCTTTTCTGCAATGGAAAATACGGCACCCTTGACATGACTGAAATCAAATACCTGCAAGTGATGTTCCTAGAAGAAAAATGCATTCTTCAACTGTCAAGCACGCTTCACCAGAAAAATGCTTAAATAAAATAAATCTAAATTACTAAGAGCAAGTGACTTCAGAGTAATTAATTTCTTTGGCTACTCTAAGCTGTTCAGTTGAATCAGATCTGTCTCCCTCTCGAATATTTTTGGAACTCTTCAATAAAGTAATCACCCATATATTTTCAGCTTTATGAAAAGACTTTTGAGGTAACTGTTGTAGAAAATGTACTTAAGGACATTTTTAAAGAAAATGGAGACAGAGACAGTAACTCAAAGTGTCCTAGATCATGTGGTTTCAGAAAAATGCTTCAGATTGAACTGCTCTGCCTAGGAATATAATGCACAATCATTACTTCTGCAGGTCAAGGGAATTATTTTCCTAGATTTCAGACCTTTACAAATGCTGCTGTACAGCTACACAGTTATCCGTGAAATCCTACATACCAATAATCCCCCAAATATGGCCAGATTTTGTAAGAGGACCTTCTCAAGGCCTGTTATTTCATAATAAATTCTACAGGTTCTGCAATCCAACAGCCTGCTGCCAACCCACAGCCTTTGCTGCCGCCTCTTCCGTGGAGAAAAGCCAAGTTGCCTCTGGAAAACAAACCTGAGCCGAGGCTGCCGGTTCACTCAGACTGACCCAGTGTTCAGGGGAGGTGGGGGGGATTAGCCACAACTATACTGTAACACAGGAAAATTCGGCAGGTACACCAGGTAAAGGCTTAAGCGTTAAAAAGGTTTGTTCTGGCTTGGCTTTGCTGTCCCTCAACGCACAGAGCTCTAGCAAGAATCACCGCGAGCATCAAGTAATGTGTGCACAGCAAATAGCAGGGGAGATGCCATCTGCCAGAGACTCTGGCTTGGCTTTTTGTGGGTGATAAAGACAATAAAAAAAAAAAAAAAGTCTAGTTATTACAGTGGTGACAGTGGTCAACATGCAGAAAAGTGGAGGTCGGTTTTATGAGAATCCTAGAAAAATACAACTGTGAACTGTGAATTCTAATTCTTTTATTGTTCCCTCACTTCCAATAAAGTGAAAAGGCAGCAAGAGATCATAATATAGAAAAGCATGTCAGAAATACCGATGTTCTTCCTATTAACAATTAGGATGTGCTAAAGTCAGGTATGTATTAAATAACGACAACAAAATTGAGAACTCATGAATAAGGGACTTCCACAATAGGGTTTGATTTGATTTAACCTGACTCCATAAGACTAGTTTTTAGATTACATTTTAAGACATGGATTATATTATATTATTTTTCTGCAAAAAGTCACATAATAATAATATACTACTGCATTTAGCTTTTGAAACGACAAGCCCATGTAGTAAAGATTACCGTAAACATCATTTACCTTGCAAACAGAACCTCCTCAGAAAATGGTAATATTCAATAAAAACACCGAAAGGGAAGACATGGCACCTAAAAATCATTATCCTAAAGGAGAGGCATTCATCTTCTTTCCAAACCTGCAAGATAAGTCATACTTCTCTGTTCTTATAAATTTGTTTTTTATGGAAGGAAATGCTGATGTTTTAACTCAAAAGGAGAGTATCCTATGCATTTAGCATTCTGCCAAGGTTTTAGATATATCAAGATTCTTAAAGATACAAAACAGTTTTATAATAGTATTAAATGAACATTGATAATCGCATTTGAGTCATCCAAATTAATAGAAAAGATTCTTTTTGAACAAACTGCTTAACTGCAAGTTCATTTCTTCTTAACACAAGTCTCTTAAAAAATCTCCTTTTCAAAGTCATGGGGAGAGAAGGAAAGGAGGACTTAAGCAGCACTTCTCTTCCTCATCACTTAAAAATTGTTTCAGGAACAAGTCAAGAAATACATAGAAAGGTGGGGTTTTTTTAATTCCCTACCATGCACTGAGACAGCTACTATTTACAAATTGTATTAATTGCATTTAGTTATATTATGCTGGCTAAGTTTTACATAAATATGTCATGTATGTTCTTCTATATTCAGGACCCAAAATTAACAGGATTCCCATACGTTCCTGGTGAAGGGGAGGAAGGACCATCCGCACACTATGTACTGTCAGGCACAGTGGGGAAGTGAATTTAAAAAAAAAAAATTTTTTTTAAACAAAAAAAGGGAGTAGAACAACCCAGCTCTAGATGGCAGCAAATCAATATTCACCCCTAAGTACACAGCCACTGAGAGCATCAACTATTTTCTAACAGACTGTATACTTCCAGTAATTTTTCTAGGCATGTTATTATTTTCACTTCGTTACACGGGCTAGACCAAGGTTGACTGTGCAAGGTTGTTAGGAGTCAACCACAATTCACTACCAACAATTAGAAAAATATTCCTCTCATTTCAAGAACTAATTCAACCAGCAGAATTAATATTCTTTTTTTTAAAGCTTGATTTGATTATCTTTTGCTGTAGAGACTAGATAATTCAATAGAATGATCTAGAAACACTGGAGACTAAGAACATAAGAATCTCACATTTTAAAAAATTGAGCCCTTGCATAATAACTGCGTTCATTTCCTTTAGTTAGCTGTGACTGGCAATTATAGTGCGGTTTGTTTTTTTTTCCTAAAAAACCTCCACGGATCTTAAAAATGCGCATCACCCAAATACGTAATGTCATAAATTAAATTATTACTTCTGTAACAAAAAAATTCTACAGTCTCATCTGTGTCTCTCTCTTGCAGCCGTGGCACTGCAGACCCGTAACGGAGCAGGACGGGGACGATGGCAACAGCTCCGTAAGGAGGGCAACCACGGAAGCCAGGTTTTACAGAGGCAGGTAACATCACCCATTCGAGATCGACCGAGGCAGCACAGAATTGGTCGTGCGAAGTGATACACACAGCACGAACACGGTGACGGTGGCCGGACCACCTTCTATTGCCGCGCTCGTGGGAACGCACACAACAGCGCAGCACTGGATGGTCCTCGGTGGCAACGTCGCTGTCACGCTGCAGAACTTGCATTTATTTATAGAAGCGCTTGGGGTCAGCAGGCAGCCACATCCATTCGGTCAGTGTTAAGATGTGCTTTGCATATGCTCATTTATTTTGTTTTCTGGCACCTTCCAATATTCCATTTTCCAGGGCATTTTAAAGCTATTTATTTGAGAACATATTTATGCTGACTATGTTTAAAGGTTCTCCCCTGTCCTTCTATAACTCTGCTGATCCAATCTTTAATCTGCTTTACAAGATACAGAAGTCAACTTGAGCATTTAAAGGTAATCTTGACTTTCTAAATCTCACTAACAGAGTACAGAGTCTGGGTTGCAAATGTAAAGGGAACAACAGTGAGGAATCATCACTTCAGCTTACCATCAGGAAAAAACCCGAACAGCCACCAAAGTAACAAGCTCACAGGGTAAGCTCCTGTATCCAAATATATGTTTTTGCAGGTATGTCACATCTGCCTGAGTTTTTAGAGCTCACACTCTCACATTAGAAAACTAGAATCTTATTTTATTTCCCAAGAGCAGCTGGCCCAAGCCTCCCAAGCTGATCTTTCGTCTTGTGCTCAGTTTAATGACCCGTGTTTCAGGAGAGCCGGGCAATAACCAACACAGCTCAGCATTATCTAGTTTACATGGCCAAATCATAAAGGAAAGCAATGGAGAGTTATAGGTTGAACAGGCTTAAGTATTACTATCTTCCCTATTACATATTACTTATTTACAAAGTCTAGACTTAGTTGGGTTTTTTTTCTTATATTTTTCACTATTGTTGTTGTCTAGCTTAAAAGCATGCACCGCTGGAAGTATTGGATGAGCTTTTCATTGTTTCAAACAAACAAATAAGTAAAAGTAGTTACTCTGCTAGGAATCTGGGTAGAAATGAAGGCAAAGTTACCAACGTTAGGCAGTATCTTCACTTTGTGCCAGTAATTATTAACCTGTGCAACTGAAATTATTTAGAGACTAAAAAAAAAAAAAATTCTCAAGGATAGTCATTCAAACATTTGCTTATTCACACCAGAATCAGCATATGAGAACGTGATGAATTACACCAAGAATTTCACAGAGGTTAAAATACAAAAAAAAGTATCACAGTCAAAATACTTCAGGAATTATCACTATATGAAAATAATCATCTGATGCAGGTGGCAACTCACATGATATATTTTGAGGTGTCTTCCAAGTAACAGTCACGTAAAATTGATGTTTCAAGTAATCTCCTGACCAGTTTCAGCCTTCTGCAGTAGCTGCTCAGGATGAAACAAACTGAGACTGAAAATAGCCCAAAACCTCTATGAGCAGCAGGTCTGATATGACGTCTTAAAAGGTGTGAGGAAGTAAAAAGTATTTTTAGAATAACAGGAATTAAGAACCCTTCCCAAAGGTTTGTTGTACATACACTGTATGTAACAATCACCAATGAATTTTCTGTTCTCATAAGGTTCCCAAACATGAGATACTTCTTCCCAGAGTCACCTCCCAGTATGCCAAGTCAGAAATAGTATTTTAACATTTTTAAATACCAAAAGCCCTAGAGTCATTCCTCTAAACATGAAAATATTCTATTTCTTTTGCAGCAATTTGATAATTTGCAAGGAAGGCAGAATTGACCCAAATAGATCTGTCACATTTTTTAAAGTAGAAAGAAACAGAAGTATAAATATCCTCAACTTCATTAGTAATTTTTTCGGATCCTTTTCTGCTACGCAGGAGACTGCTTGCAGCAGACATTATGGAAAGTCTAGAGGACATCCCAGACAGCCATGGATAGGAAAGTCAAGGCAATCGACACTTGTCTCCTGATTTATGGTGAGACTGGCTACAGCAGAGGAAAAGAGATGCTGGAACAGGCTAAACCACTACTGCACTGACAGGGATGCATGCAGAATGAAAGAGAAAGTGGAAAGTGGAATTCAAAACAAATTGTTACATTTAACAATTCCTTCTTTGTGTGTTTGGGCTTTCTTTTATAGCAACAAAGATGTTACTTCATCAAGGAAATTTAAATTAAGCTCTACACTGCATTATTTATTTATCTGAAGAACGGTTCTGCATGCAAGCTGGTTTTCTACTACAGAACTCTTTTTTTTGACATTAAAAGAGCATGTTTGACATTTTAGTAGCATAAATGTATCAGTTTGGAAATGCCAGCGGCTCACTCTGTGTTTCCTGTCCACCTCAAAGATGATTTCACCATATTGGGTAGGTTTTCAGACAAAGTTGCAGCTTTGGAAAAAATCAGGTCAAGTAGTTAATAATCTTGCGTTCTTATTTTCAACTGTCTTCCAAAACTGTCTAAGCTTTGAGAAGCATTCACAGACTTCCCTTCTTTTTGGAGGGTGCAGAAAACTGCTGAACGTGAACACAGAACGCGCAAGCTGAGACTTCTGTGTAAAGAGGAATACCAGTGAAGCGTTCCAGCAAGGATGGTCGGACACTGCCTCGCTCCGGTTTTGCCCCTTTCATACCCACATCTACCGCACGAAGCGGAGCGGAGCGGGTGGCCCTCTCACACCTTGTACATCTGAGCTACTTCCTCTGTGCCTCTGGGAGCAACAACTGCTTACCAAGCCTGTTACAGTGGGCTATTATTACAGTTCAGATACTTTCTTCTAATTCTTTGATCCCATTTTCATTTTTTAATTCCATCAGAGAAAGTAGAAGAGGAGCTAGATTGTCTTGCTGTTCAGAAAAAAAGCTGCAGAAAGAACTCACAGCAGAGAAGGCAAAGAAAGAACATTAAAAAAATCTACGCAAGCTTGTAAAGGAACATGGTTTCATAGGAGTCCCAGGACACAAGATCAGGATGTAGAATCTAGCACAGATCCAAGTTTCCCCAAACACTGGGGATGTTCGGAGCCACTGTTTTGAACCTAGTCCCTGAATGAATTCTCTTCCAAAACATTATGTGGAAGGCAATGGAATTAAATTTACAAAACTGTATTTAAAACCTTACCGTCAAATGATTTAACAACAAGGGTCATTCACGTCTCCACCTTGCTTACTGGAAAGAACTAATTGCGTATCATTTCTCCACTATATCTCTTGAAGTAACTACACAGAGTGTATAGTTTTCAACACAACTCCCACCCAGTTACCTAGGCCCTCTCACCATGCACTTAAAGTGCAGTGTTCGGGGTGGGGTAGAAGGTAGTAACCTTCTGCTCAATGAAAATAAAATTGGCCAAAAGACATCATCCTGAAACACATCTGTGAAGGTGCTATCAGCTCGCAGCTGGCAGCTATAGCCACATTCTGAAGAATCTGTCATCTTCCTTAGAGGGAAAAAAAGGCAGGCAGCAGGAAACTCAAGTAAGTCTCACAGAATGAACTTAAACTTCTAGCAAAGAATTTGAACATGTGGCCCCAGAAGCCTATTTATATTCTGGACTTTGTACAATTTCTTATACCCTCCACAGTCTTTCACTTCTCTCCTTCCTCCTCTCTTCCCAACAGCTTGCTCCGTCTGGCAAAGGGCATCAATCAATTCCTCACCCTCTCAGAGCTCCTGCATTCACTTTCCATATTCTTTTGCTCCTTTTTAAAAGTTCTGTTCTTTCAAAGCTGCAGTGCCCAAATTTTCCTCTTCTTCACACAAACAGAACTGATTTCTGCCCCACAAAGCCTCCTCAGGGTGTCAGTTAAGGGCTCCCCCTTCCCCGTCAGTCACTCCTGCTCCGACATGCCCTCTCCGGGTCAGGCTCCTCCAGCATCTCTCTCTCCATCAGGAAGCAAAGCAGCATCTGCTACTTGAGAAGCAGCAATAAAGGTTAGAAAAGCTGCCTGCTGCTTCTCTCCCAGGAAGATACTTGGAAGGAACCGATAGTTGTGTATCATTTATCTGGAATGGGCTTTGAAATCCTAGAACATTCCAGGATGAACAGATTGCTGGCAATCATCGGAAGGGAAAAAAACAAAACACCCCACCACAAAACAAACAACCAAACCAACCAAAAGTAAGACCTACACATTGCTATGCATTCATTACAGTTAATAAAATTAGTTTTTATGTATCTTCTGTACAATTATGCATACACGTACACAGACACACACACTGCACACGCTAACATGAGCACGGAAGAGTTTAGGTACTCCCAGCTTCCTACAATTCTGCAATATTCACCTTTCTGAGGTTTGCCTAGCATCGGTCCCGACATCTTTTATGCACCACCTGTGGCGTGCGATGCGCATCCTCCGAGTGGAGATGTCTAAAGAGCACAGCACTGACCTTGGTGCACTTCCAGTGAAACCAACAGCAAAACTTAATTTGATTTTTGATGGAAAAATGAGCATCTTTGAAGTTATGCCCTTGATACAGATTTATTTAGGCAGCAAAATAGCACTTGGATGTAGAAAGTGACAAGAGAGTTTGGATTAGTGAGGAACAATTTTTTATACAATTCTCCAGGTTTACATCATTACAAAATTTAGAGCAAGCCTGTTTGAAGGCTAATGTTCACACTTCCTCTAAAAACGTCAACTCATATTTCATTATTTAGAGAATGCAAAAGCTGTCTGATGAGAAAGCCATCAGAGATAAGCAATCTTAATTAAAATGGTGGACTTAGCAATACATACAAGAAAATCATGGAAACAAACCTTTAAGAAAAAAAACAAACAGCACCACTTACGTCGGCCAGTTACCACACACCACTGCAAGGAACCCAACAGACTGGAACAGCTTTTCTCCTTACCTCTGGAGTGTTTTTCTTGAACTCGCGACTTTGCTCAATAAGTTTTTTCCTAGACTGCTCACTTTCATCTTGCCGGTTAGCCAATATTGTTGCTGTGGCATCCAGCTCTCTCTGTCAAACAAAACAAAACAATAACAAAAAAAAGGAACTATTGTCAGAGGTCTGTTTCTCACAGAAATAAAACCAAAAACTCATACGTACATCATGTCATTTGGAATATTGAGACGACTGGACTACTGAACAAAGCACCAAGCTTCCAGAAATTGGACCTCCTGAATAACATCAAATGAAGTTCTACAACCTTTTTGATTCCATCTTGCAACCAAAATATCACCAGTTTTTTCAAAAGCATTCATGGCTTTACCACAACCTTACAAAGGATAGCAGCGATGCATGCAATACACACCTCCTAATCATTTCCCAAATCCAGCGAAGAGTACAGATCTTTGACATGTTCAAGCCAGGTTTATTTTCACCTGTCTGCTTTTTAAAGATACTGGATTTTCCCTTTTTGAGTTACTCTATGAAAAAGTATGACTCACTCAAATATGAGTTAATCTTACACACTTCAGCCTAGACTGGTTACGCTTCAGTCACTCTTAATTTCAAATGACATACTGTATATAATTCTATACTGCCACTGCAATGCTCTTTTTGCATTTCCTTATTTGAATATAAAATTACCTTTTCCTACTATTGGAATCTATTCCTCTAAAATTATTAGTAGGTATCTCCGTTTCCTCCCCAAAATACAGCTTTTTTTAATCATTTGATAAATGCCAGATTCTCTTCCAACAGCTTCTATTAGGCTGAAGTACAGGCTCAGCCTACAGATGGTTGCCCAGCTTCGTCCAAGTGCGTTATCCCCATCCCAGCTTCTTTACTCAGTGCTGTACTTCCAAATGTCACTGTAATAGATTGAATGGGTTGCTTATCGGCGCATAAACCAACAATACTCAATCTTCCGTGTCAGTTTGTTGCCTTTCTGCATTATTTCCACGTAACACGAAAAAAAATAAAGGCTAAACGCTCCACGCAGCTACGTACATCACTCCCAAGTCACTTGGAGTTATATCCAAGAATTTTGAGAAGGAATTTGGCATTCTTTTCCCACCTTATTAATTCGAAAGAAGAAAAACCTGGCTATGAGAAAGAAGTTAATGAAAAGTGAGAACAACATGCTAGAGCAAGACATAAAGCAGGTCTCCTCTGTGGCTACCTTCATCACATCACTCTGTCAACATGCCTCCAACGTGCGTGCAAAACCCCCAATACTCTCCCCACCGGAAAACCTGCCACGCCACCGGCATTTTTCGAAACTCAACCACCTGTAATGGACCAGACCAAAAAAACAAGCCTAGGGCCTCCTGCCGGGTCCAATTCCAGATCCCCAGTCAAGTCACTGCCCGGGTCATCTCTTGATGCCACCACACACAGTACAAGTAAAGCAGTTTTGGTTACTACTAGGTGGTTAACATAAAAACTTTACTGTGCATTTGGTCATATATACTTTCCAGTGGAACCAGGCATCCAGTATGGGGAAACAAAATGGAAAAGCAAAGGATTTGCCTCTTCCTATTTTTGCAGAGGCGTTAGAAATAGCCACTAGAAATAGATGGCAGTACCTACAGGACCCCTGCTAAAACGTAAAAAGAACGTATAGGACTACAGATAAAAAGTAAAAGGTAATTCAGCTACTGAATTTTTTTCTAGATACTCTGTGAAAAGGCTCAATTCCAAATTCTTAGTCACATTTTTGTATGGGTAAATCCTGTAATTTTAAATGACTGGATGGATGTACATGTGTTTTACGTGACTCCACAGTTTGACCTGCAGATGGGGAAAAAAAGAGCCTTCTGCAGTTTCCAACTCAAAAGGATCAATACTTTTTTCCCCTCCTTTAGGTTTATTACCACAAAACTAAGAGACTTTTTTTCCCCCTAGTAAATATATGGACCATAGTTATCCTAATCCTTGGAAATAAGCTAAATATGACAAATGGATTTGAAGCTAGGCAGCATGCTGGAGCCAGTGACCTAAATATTGTCACTGTAATGCTTAAAAACCCTCTATTCCTGACTTTGAGGAAAAAAACAGGGCAATATGTCCACCAGATCTTGGTTTGGAATTCTGTAACATATGTGAAATCTATTGCAGAAAAGTGGGAAATACTTAACAGTTGGATAAACCACATTTGAAATTCATCCCAGCTAAGTTTATGCAAGAAAAAAGAGCAACAGAAACCAATGTGGTTAAGCAGTACTATAAAGAGCAATATAACGGCTAAGCAGAAGGCTTTTAAAAAATATAAACAATCTGGTACAGCCAGCAACTTGGAAAACTATATTTAAAAAGGAAGCACACATTTAAAGCAAAGCAAACACAAATCATGAATAGGGAATTTCAGTAGACCAGAGAATCAAATGCTTTGTTTTACCATATAGAGTGCTAGCAAGCAACTTTACATATGGAAAAGCAGACATTTAAAGACTTATACTTCCAAGTTTGCAGACAACAACAACAAAAAAGAACTTATTAAAAAATAAATTATATTTCATATTTTGTGCTCTTATGAAGAAGAGAGTCAGGCAGCAAGTGAAGAATGAATTTCTCGCCCTCACTGTTGAGTGATACCAGTGCTATGATGCACTTACTATGGGCACCTTCCCATTACTTTCAGAATTCCGTCTGGGACAGGTCTGATAAGGAAATGTTTTGTGGTGAGAAATTATGTGACATCTCAGGTACAGCCACTGCCAAGGAGAAAGGCCAGCATGCAACTACACTGAACTGTTTAATGCTGTGGGCTTCAGCCCACAAACTCAAGATCTTGCCTACCATTTACAAATAACAGATGTACTAAGATGCAATTCCAGCTGAAGAACAGTCGATATCTAGCCCTGTATACAAGATCTGATATTAAACTAGATACAAAATCTTCAAGCTATCTTGTAGTCAACAAGCCCCAAATCAAAACTATTTGAAAAACCTCTTATTTTTTCTTCCTTACTTGATCTCAACCACGTACAATGCCAATTTCATTTAAGCATAATAAAAGATACAGGATTACAACCCACAAGCATTAACAGCAGATTTTTCATACTTTTGTGACTTAATCTCGTAAGATACCCCAATTTTTGTAAAAATTCACCATGGCCAATGCATTATTTCTGCAAGCAAGCATGTATCAAGGGGTAGTAGTATTGACTTTGAGATCTCAAACCTGACAACGGCATAATGTGTAAAGGTGGACACTCTTCCCAAGCATTGCAACCACCAAGTAGTTATTATGTGAAAGATGTAATACTGTACAGACAGATGCATACTGGAATGTCCTTTAGAGCGTAACAAACCGGAGACCATGTCTCAGTATCATTCTCCACACCTTTGAAACCAAAAAGGTTCCAATGAAAAGCAAACAGAAACCAGGGCTCAAAGGTGCCGCAGTGGCGACCTGCCCACAGAAAGGATTCAAAGCCTGGAAGCTTCGGTTTTACTGGTTCAACACTGGCTAATAAACTTTCTGGCCAAAAATAGTCACCATTCAGTCGCCCCTGCAAAAAGTGAGTCGCTACTTGGAGCACACCTTGAGAGAGAACAAGCAAGACCACTGTCTTTCCTCTTGCCCCAAACTCCCACTGATTTAGGGCAGACACGGTTCACACTGCTTAAGCCATAGGTAACTAAAGAGCTCTCTCCAGGGTTTGTACTTTGACCCATACCAACAAATTTATCGGGGGTGGCAGGGAGGCAGTAGGAAGAGAGGAGACAAGAAACTCTGACGCTCTTAAGTGCGGGAGTCATTAAAAGCAATCCTGGGAAAACAAACATTAAAAGGTTTCTTTCATGCAGCATATTAAAAAAAAAGATCTAAATAAGGAGGGTCAATCTGCTATCCACTGTAACAGCTATCAACTTGAAAGGAATCTGTCTTCCTTTAATGCAAGTATTTCCAGCCTCGCTCAGGCTCCCCAGGAGCCGTCCCTGCTCGTTCTGCCTGTCACCCCCGTGCCACGGGCGGCGATGGCACGGCTGCGCAGGCAGCCCCCGGAGGAAAGCAAGCCGGCCGAACGCACCCCACCTCTCCCGCCTAGCCTTTGCTGCACTGCTCCAGCTCCCTGCGCAGGCCCCCTCCGCAGCTACAAGGTGTTGTACCCTTACAAAAAGGAAGTGGGAAAACACAGCTGGAGGGAGGCGGGCTGGTGGGATCCCCCCCCCTTCGGGAC
>NW_010534589.1:288-4325 GCF_000687285.1 Phaethon lepturus | reverse complement strand
CCAGCCCTCTGCCGCCCGGGCAGCTCTCGAAGTTGAGTCCCACGGGCTCTCCAAAAACTACTCGCTTGGGGAGCGATTCTAGAAAGAAATTGGGCTTTCTGGGATGTTTATGAAGACTCTGTTCCCTCACCCAAAAGGTGGAAGAAAATAAGCCTCTATAAGCAGAGAGAAGCCCAGGGTGCTACGGCTGCTCGCTCCTGCCCTGGTCCGCTTACGTGAAACAGGACTAAAAGGCATTTGTGCCAGAGGCAAGAGCAGCACCCTCCGCTTTACGGACCCTGCGGAAGGGAACGGGATAAGCAGAAAGGATACGCAGGAAAAGTGAATTTGGGAGCGCGACGGTGGGAAAGGTGTACGCGACTCCGCGATGCAGCTCCATCACCAGGAGGGAAGAGAGGCAACAGCAAAATTACACTGACCAGCTCTGGTCTGAAAAAGTGTGAGACAGGCAGACTGCGCAGGTCCCGGCCCCTCCCGGCCCCAAGCGAAGCCCGTTGAGGACGGACACTCACTCCGTTTCTCCATAGCCGTGCTTCCTTTCCACTCAGAGTAGCAGGAGTGGAATAAGTAACACAAGCCGGTGTTTTTCTATGCTCCGGTCGACTCCCTGCCACTCACCGTGGCCGATCACGCATCTCAGACATCCATTTTTAACAGCTACTGCCACTGTCCCAACACGGGTATTTCAGGACCCAAGAAACCACCACACTTCAGCATCCCAATCCCCCCAAAAGCTGCTCTAACATGATCTATCAGAACTAGTATTCAGTCTCTGCTTAGAACCGGTATTCCTATGTTTCACATGGAAAAGGTTATACGAAGATGTAATAATCGCAAGTACCGCGATGTAACTGTATCCCAAAATGTTGTTATTCTCCCATTTTTAAATGCTTAATCCCTTCTGCGTTTACCACAAAGCTCTTACGCTGGACCAAGAAACATGTATCACAACTTTAAGACAGACTGATTTTTTTCTGGTAGACTTCTAGTCAGGGACGCAATGCCTAGGCTGTGCCTTCAGAAGCCTTAAGCTAGGCTGCAGGTGCTAACAGCACATTTTCACCAGAAAGCTCATTTTACGTATTACAAGGATAGACACAAATCGCAACTGCATCAAAATTAGGAATTTTCTACCAGTAAATGTAGTAGTAACCATTTCCCCTGAAATCTTGTTTCTGCGTATTTAAGGTATTTCCCTTTATCACCATTTCCATCAGTTACCTACTCTACATGATAATCTGCTACTGAAAAAAGTTTTCAGTAGTCTTATTTTTGTTTCGTCCTCTCTCAGGATTGCGTTTGTCAGATCTACCGAAGTTCTCAAAGTAGCTTTTTGCAACTTTTTATTTCCTCTTAAAGGAAAATTCCTCAGTGCAACGATGACACCAATGTAGAAGTGTCTGGCACAATTCTGCATATGCACAGCCTACTTGTCCTGGGGAAATTTTACACTTCCCTAACCGATATATTAGGTAATCTACCCTTCGATCTTAAAAACCTCATAGAGCCCCAGAGCCTACAGACTGATGACTTAAGTATTTCAGAAATATTTCTGAAATTATAAACTGCTTTGTGGGCTTGATGTGTTTCTCTGGAAAAAAACACACGCTCATTCGATAAAGTTCTAGTTACGACTAGGGAAGTAACCACAAAGCTGACATTGGAAGTGTTGGTTAACGTCTATTTTGACTGTAGAAAGCAAGCACCAATTCCTGCCTGAAGGTGCTCAGAAAGGTAAAACATATGGTAAGAATGCAACAATGGAAGACATTTCCCTTCTGTAAAATGAGTTCGGCAGCCTCGCTGTAAAGCCCCTTTTTTTAACACAAGCCGAAGGGAAGATCAGAGAGTTCAACAAGAACGCAACACCAAGAACACCGTTCCCTTGCCTTACAAATCAGCAGTAGACAATGAACAAACAACAAAATGAAGACAAGAATACATGATTTTACACTCCTGGAGAAGAGAAAAGTCCAAAACTCTAAGCATTTAACAAAACATGTTTCTTAAGCATTTTGCCATTTGGCAAACAGATTGCAACTACCTTTCACACACAGAATTAGTTAGGAGATTTCAATAAACACATTTAATTTCCACGTACTCAAGTAATTTGACTCCAAGTAGGTTTTTAAACAAGCTTTAACTGGAACAACTTTTGTGCTCTATGCAATGCTTTTGGACAGTGAGTCAACCTGTGTGGTGGCCACTGCATAAAGCAAAGAGAGAACAAAAACAGAGGTGCTGATGTGGGTATCAAGAAGATACTTTAACTAACAGGCTCTTAAAAAAAAAAAAGAAAAAAGAAAACATTAAAAAAAAAGCACCACTTACTGTCCCTGCCACAGCCAGCACCATATTACGCCTGTTACTTATTCTATACCTTGAATTCAAAACTTTTTAGAAAATGGAAAGAACAGGAGCTATAAAGACCTTAATGCCAAAGGTCTGTAGGATCTATTTAACAAGTTCATCCTCTCACTCAGGAAAATAATGCAACGTTGCCTATTTGTTCCAAAAGGTAGTTTTCATCTTCCGGCATTACTTGCTCCCTCTTTGAACCCTCCTGAAAACCATGTGCATTCAGAGCTGAAGAACACCTTCAGAAGAAGAAGGCTGGGCAGCACCCGGGCCGCGTCTCCACCGTGGTGACAACGGCACCGCTCGCGATGTGCTCTGACTTCTCTCCGAAAATGAGGTTGAGGTTTCACTCAGATCGTCCTCAGCCCTAACCCCAAAGCTTCTCTCCTCCTCCTCATGTTCCTCAGCTCTACACCAGACTCTTAGTCATCTCTGCCTTCGTTCCCACCAGGTCTACTTTCACCTCATCGCTACCGCACAGTGGTAAGCATTTACCTCATGTCAGGCAAGCTAAAAACCAGCTGGAAGGGGTCACCCAGACCCCAGCAGCACTCGCTGCTCTCCACATCTCTAAGCCTGCTCCTCTCCAAGCCTTCTTTAATGGTGCCCTCACGCCGATGCTCTACTACCCACACCGCAGTCCCTAGAGCGCTGTGAAACCACCACCTTCCATTGCCTCACCCAAAGACCCTGCCGTTTGGTCTCAACACCTGGCAAAAAAACCTGTCAGCAAACCTCCTCCCTCAGTTACTTAACACTCTGCTAGGTTTGGCATTTCAGTTGCATTTACTTTTTAGGAAATTTATGTCCTTTAAAAGTGTAATGAGGTGTTTGCTGGGGAGAGGGCTCCCTCATGGTTGAAACACCTTCCATTGCCTCACCCAAAGACCCTGCCGTTTGGTCTCAACACCTGGCAAAAAAACCTGTCAGCAAACCTCCTCCCTCAGTTACTTAACACTCTGCTAGGTTTGGCATTTCAGTTGCATTTACTTTTTAGGAAATTTATGTCCTTTAAAAGTGTAATGAGGTGTTTGCTGGGGAGAGGGCTCCCTCATGGTTGAAAACGCAGGATGCCCCCGGCAGCCTGCGGCAGCTCCCCTCCCTCCCAGTGCAGTGCTGCTTACACCTTCACTGACTTCCCACACGTTAACTGTCACACTCTTCCACTTACAAGCAAAAGTTCAAACTAGTTGCTTCAACAGCTACAACAGAAAAGGCCAAAAAGTAATTAATTAATTTAAACGTCGCTGCAGCGAGGCTTCCCAGAAGGCAGGATTTCAGACGGACAGCAAGCGTCCGGCGCGAAGCAGCAAGTGTTGCTCCAACCCGGAGCAGTCTGCTCACCCCTCGTCCGCTGGCCACGCAGCAAGTCGCACCCCAACTTGCATTACAACCACGTAAACTCCTGCTTCCCTGCCCGATGCAGCCGATGGCCTTCTGCGTGATGAAATAAAGTTAGCTAATCACATACACACTGGTTAATTACTTTGAAAGAAACAAAAAAATGCCTCTGCTTAATATTTGTGACTTTCATAGCTGCTACAGGGTGGTGGGGAGTCAAACTACATCTCCTTCTGCCAAATAAAATAAACTACGGGAAACCAAAGGAAACCCACTGTTGCTTGCAAAGACTTTGCCTAGGCAAGACACGGAGTAGACGAGACCTGCTTGACCTTCCA
>NW_010534589.1:0-228 GCF_000687285.1 Phaethon lepturus | reverse complement strand
AGTGCATCCCCGCCTGCCCACGCGCCAGCCCCGCCAGCCACACTCACCATAGCTCTCACCGCACCACAGCAGACATGGCACCGCTTCTTCTAAGTGGCACCCGAGAACGCAACAACCACCCTATCGAGACCACACCACACCGGGTGCCACGCGGGCCACGCTGCCCTCCCCGCTCCCCTCCGCTTCTGCCGCTGCCCTCGGGAGCGCAGCGGGTCGGGGCCGGAGGCG
>NW_010534588.1:0-894 GCF_000687285.1 Phaethon lepturus | reverse complement strand
TTTGTGCCCATTGCCTCTTTTCCTGTCACTGAGCACTGCTGAAAAGAGCCTCGCTCTGTTTGTGCCCATTGCCTCTTTTCCTGTCACTGAGCACTGCTGAAAAGAGCCTCGCTCTGTCTTCTTTGTACCCTCCCTTCAGGTATTTATACATATTGATAAGATCCCCCTGAGCCTTCCTTTCTATAGGTGTTGTGGGTTGACCTTAGCTGGATGCCAGGTGCCACCAAGCCACTCTATCACTCTACCCCCCAGCAGGATGTAGGGGTGGGGAATAAGATGGAAAAAATTCGTGGGTCAAGATAAAGCAGTTTAATAAAGCAAAAGCAAAGGCTGCGCGCAGAAGCAAAGGAAAACAGAAGATTTATTCTCTAATTCTCATGAGCAGGCAATGTCCAGCCACCTCCCGGGAAGCAGGGCTTCAGTATGTGTAGCAGTTGTTCCAGAAGACAAACGTCGTAATAAATAATGCGTCCCCCCTCCTCCTTTCTCCTAGCTTTTATTGCTGAGCTGACCTCGTATGGTATGGAATATCCCTTTGGTCAGTTTGGGTCAGCTGTCCTGGCTATTTCCCCTCTCAAGATCTTGCCCACCCCCAGCCTACTGGTGAGGGGGAATGTTGGAGAGACAGCCTGGATGCTGTGCGAGCACTGCTCAGCAGTAGCCAAAACACTGGTGTGTTATCAACACCTTTCCAGCTACCAATACAAAGCACAGTGCTATGAGGGCTGCTATGGGGAAAATTAACTCCATCTCAGCCAGACCCAATACAATAGGCTAAACAGTCCCAGCATGTCTTTGTTTAGCCCACATCTGGACCAAACACAAGCACTTGCTCTATCGCCCGAAAACCCCCTCTCGGCCGTGAAAGGGAAACTGGGGAAAAAGGAAACTTGT
>NW_010534587.1:2354-3954 GCF_000687285.1 Phaethon lepturus | reverse complement strand
CTGCGGTTGTGGGAGAAGGTGGGTGGATGGGCCTAGGTGGGGGTCCTCGGCTGATCTCTGTCCTCTGCAGATGAAGAACTCTACGCTGGCGTCTACATCGACTTCATGGGCACAGATGCAGCCATCTTCCGCACCATGGGCAAGCAGACGGCCATGAGGACAGACCAGTACAACTCACGCTGGCTCAACGGTGAGTTCAGGTGTCATTGGCCCAGGTTCCCTGGGGACCCCACAGCTCCAGCCCTAGAGATGAGACCCATCGTGTTGTACTGCATCCTTCTCCCAGGACAGAGACAGTTGCCAGCATGGACAGGTGGACGGGTGGTGGTGTGGGATGGATGGGTGCGTGGGTGAGTGGACAGACAATGGATGGGTGGATGGATGGATGGACAGATGCGTGGACAGATGATGGACGGATGGGTGGATGGATGGATGGTTGACGGTTAATGGATGGGTGGATGGATGGGTGGATAGATAGATGATGGATGGGTGGATGGATGAATGGATTGATGGATGAATGGATAGGTGGATAGATGGATGGATGACGGGTGGATGAATGGATGCATGATGGCTGGAAGGAAGGAAGGAAGGAAGGAAGGAAGGAAGGAAGGAAGGAAGGAAAATTAGGCAGAAGAATAGAGGCATAGTTGTGTGGGGCATGGTGACAGACATGCTAGGGGCTTTGATGGGTGGCAGGAGCAGCCAGCCGGTGAGAGGTGGGGCTGGCTCTGCCGGAGTCCGTGCGTGGGTTTCTGCAGGGCTGAGATGTCAACCATGTCGCCTGCAATCGGTGACCCCGAGCGCTCATCCTGCCCCCCTCGGAGCACCCCTGCCCGCGGGGCGGCAGCTGAGTAAACAGAGCGGAGCAGATGGGCTGATCCTGCCAGGCCGGGGGGCCGGCGGGGCGGTAACCCGAAGAGGGGGAGCTGTCAGCGCAGGCTGAGCACCGACTGATGGATGGCAGGGAGAAGCTTCCTGAGAAGTTTCCAGGCTGTGTCTTTCCTCCCTGGGGGGGAAGACCAGTTCCCACCGTCCTGGTCGTAGAGCTGCTGGAGCTCTCCACCCTGTGGACCTCAGGGTTGCTCCAGGAGACCTCAGGGATGCGCTGAGCCCCTCCCGGAACTGTGATGACCACCAGAGAGACCCGGTTCCTCAGCCCACCTCTGCAGCTCTGGTCCAGATCCAGCTCTCACCCTGCGACTGCGGCAGTGCTTTTCCAGGAGCAGGGCGATGCTGGAGGAGAGGGGGGCTCAGCATCCCACTGCGGCGTGGGGCAGGGGTCCCGCTGGGCTGACGGTGCCGTGCCGTTCCAGACCCAGCCTTCGTCCGCGCCCAGCTCATCCCTGACAGCAGCGAGAGGAACGACGACAAGCTCTACTTCTTCTTCCGAGAGAAGTCGGCCGATGCCCCGCTGAGCCCTGGGGTCTATTCCCGCATCGGGCGCATCTGCCTGGTAGGTGACGCGGCGGGCGGGCAGGGGAGCAGGCAGGGGTGCAGGCAGGGCTGAGCACGGGGACCCCTCTGTTGCAGAACGATGACGGAGGCCACTGCGGCCTCGTGAACAAGTGGAGCACCTTCCTGAAGGCCCGGCTCGTCTGCT
>NW_010534587.1:300-1950 GCF_000687285.1 Phaethon lepturus | reverse complement strand
CCTTCCTCCCAGGTCGGTCTTCAAAGGCTCTGCTGTCTGTGTCTACTCCATGGCCGACATCCGCATGGTCTTCAACGGGCCCTTCGCGCACAAGGAGGGACCCAACTACCAGTGGATGCCCTACACAGGCAAAATGCCCTACCCCCGGCCGGGCACCGTAAGTA
The DNA here is from genome assembly GCF_000687285.1 of Phaethon lepturus. Taxonomy (NCBI): domain Eukaryota; kingdom Metazoa; phylum Chordata; class Aves; order Phaethontiformes; family Phaethontidae; genus Phaethon; species Phaethon lepturus. Next base: position 1,786 of record NW_010534587.1, on the reverse strand, counting down.
CCCCCCAGGCACACGTGGGACGATGAGCCGGTGCCTGCCGGGCAGCCGGCGCCCTCGGACCCATGCCGGGATAGCGGGTCACCGAGCGCCGGTGACATTTGTGCCATAGTGCCCCGGGGGGGTTCCATGAAGTCAACCAAGGACTACCCTGACGAAGTGATCAACTTCATGCGCGCGCACCCGCTGATGTACCACGCCGTCTACCCCACCCACCGCCAGCCGCTGGTGGTCCGCACCAACGTCAACTACCGCTTCACCACCGTGGCCGTCGACCAGGTGGACGCGGCAGACGGGCGCTATGAGGTGCTTTTCCTGGGCACAGGTACCCACGCCGCGCACCGCGGGGAACGCAGCATGCTCCAGCGCGGACCCGGAGGGCACGGGCACCACCAGGGCTGGCCAGAGCACGGTGCCCTCCGCCATGCTGGAGCGGGATGAGGGGCTGAGACACCCCCCACCCTGAGATCCCTGCCCCTCCTCAAGGCTCCAGCTTGGTCCTTCCCCTGCCCTGGTGCCCATCCCACAGACCCCACTGCCCAGCCTGGTCCTTCCCCTAGCCCAGCTCCTGTCCCCAGGGCCAGCCATCCAGCATGATACTTCCCATCCTAGGGAGGCCACCATCCATCCTAGTGGGGCCACCATCCAGCCTGGTCCTCTCCCTGCTGCAGTGCCCATCCCAGGGGCCCCACCATCCATCTTCATCCTCTCCTGAACCCAGTGCCCATCCTGCAGATTCTGTGATCCAGCTTTGTGCTTCCCATCGCCCATCCTGAGCCCACCGTCATCCAGCCTCGTGCTTGCCCTGCCCGACTGCCCATCCTAGAGGCACCAGCAGCCCGCCCCGTCCTTCCCTGGCCCCAGTGCCCATCCTGGGGGCACCGTTGCCCAGCCTGGTGCTTCCTCTGCTCTAACGTGCATCCCAGAGCCCCCATGATCCATCCTGCTCCTTCCCCTGCCCCCTGCCCGTCCCTGGCTGCTGTCCCCACCCCTGCCCTGGGTGGTGGCAGTGACCTGAGCTGGTACGCCACACCCCAGCACGGCTGCCCACTGCAGCAGGAGAGAGATGGGGATGGGCTTGGGGGGTGGTCTTTCCTCCCTCCAGCCCCGGAAAGGACCCCCTTCCCAGGAGGGGAGGGCACGGTGCCCAGGGGTGGCACTGAGCACCCGGGCACTGCGGTGTCTTGCAGATCGGGGCACTGTGCAGAAGGTCATCGTGCTCCCCCGGGATGACATGGAGACGGAGGAGCTCATGCTGGAGGAGATTGAGGTGTTCAAGGTAAGGGCTGCCTGTCCTCCACCCTCTGCTGAGTGTCCTCAACCCAGCCAGACAGCCCCTTAGGACACCAGCCAACCCCCCTTGGGACACCAGCCACCCCCTTGGGACACCAACCACTCCCTTGGGGCACCAGCCACCCCCTTGGGACACCAACCACTCCCTTGGGGCACCAGCCACCCCTTGGCTGGCTCTGCAGGGACCCCAAGCATT
>NW_010534587.1:0-235 GCF_000687285.1 Phaethon lepturus | reverse complement strand
CACCCGTTGGCTGGCTCTGCAGGGACCCCAAGCATTGGTTGTCCTCCCTGCTGCCCCCTCGCAGCTCCTCCTGCCACCCCCTGCCCACCTCAGTTGCCTGAGGGGATCTGGGGTGCCCATCCTGGGGCTTCAGCACCAGGCCAGGCAATCGCCCCTCCATCTCCTTCGCTCCTGCTCCCATCTAGGTGCCAGCACCCATCAAGACGATGACCATCTCCTCCAAGAGGGTGAGTCA
>NW_010534586.1:24216-40855 GCF_000687285.1 Phaethon lepturus | reverse complement strand
CAGCTCCGGGGGGTGAGAGCTAATGTTTCAGGTTCGCTAATCTGTAAGGATTTAGGTTCGTTTGGGGCTAATTAGGCTAATTTAATGTAACATGATGATCACAAGCCGCAGCATTTGGTTTATCAAATGGGCCGCATTTGGTATAAACCAAACGTGTCCTGAAAATTTAATCCCAAGAAATGTTCAGCCGTACGAATTACGTGGTGCTGAGATTACCTGCAGGGGGAAAAAAAAAAAAAAAAAGAAAATCAGAGCTTTTGTGTCCATGGCTTTTAATATTCCGAGAATTTACTTGGCTTCCTGCGTTGTAGCAGACCTATTGCTAAGAGAAGATTAATTTTTCTTTTTGGATTTTGCTATTCGGTTTGGGAGGCTATCTGCCGTTTTGCTGTAAAAAAGGAGTTTTGAGGATGTAAAAAATGTTTTGGGAAACTGCAACTCTTCGAAGAGTCGCGTCAAGAGCCTCTCACGCTTCTGGGGATCAGTCCAAATTCATCAATGAATTTTTGTATCATTGTGCCCTGTGTAAAAGTTTTATTTGAGGTCCCAGGCAACCTTGAAAATGAGTGCCTCAATTTGATTTAACTCAGCTTCGTATTAGAGTAGATGATCTCAAATCGGCCCGGAGCACATGCACAGTGCTTATTACACGATTCTGCCTGGCGCAGATTTAGGATCGATGCTAAGACAGTGTGACCAAGGAAATTAAAAAAGTCTTTGTGTCACGGGTAAGTGCAAGGAAAATGAAATTACTGCTTGGTGTTCCTTGGAGTACCCCAAGGAAGCATGGAGTTACCCAGGTCAGAAATAACTCACCCTAAAATAATTACATGATTGAAGCTCAGGGCAAGCTGCACATAGAATTTCTTGCCAGAGACGAGATTTTAGCTAAATAAAGTTCTGGTGAACAATTACTCTCGCAATTCAGCGGTAATCCTGTTGGGGAATTGCTCTCAGTAACTCTTATATTATTAATTAGCTCAACTAACGTGAGGGATTAATAAACATTGCGGCACTCTTGGTGAAATGCTATTTGTTTGTTCCCATTTTACACAGGCATACCTGAGGAATGGAGGTTGTTCCTCACTTTTGGTAGGTACAGAACTACTGTTTCACTTTTTGGACACAGCCGCCAGCTTTCAGCCTGAGGGTTTTTCACGCCAGTAGCTCGTCTGGAAACCTCTCTGATCCCTCCTTTCCCATGTTTGCCAGCACAGGGCATGGCAGCTCTTGCAGTTTCTCATCCAACGTTGCACTCTGTCCATCTGCGCAGGAGATACTCGGGCATTGAGCTAGCTGCCATAGCGCTTGGGTTGGGTTGGGTTGGGCTGGGCGGTTGTTTTTTTAAATAAAGAATTAGGGGAAATGTGAATCTTGTGCGTGAGGAAGCCTTGGTGTCTTCTGGGTCTGGACCAGCGAGGAGCGGCATTGAACACCTCCGAAGAACGGACTCTTCCAACTAGCTGGTTCCTTAAAATCACAGCAACGTGACCGGAAGCCTGAGCATCCGGAGAGTCCCGCCACGCAGGCCGGGCCGTGGGTGTCCGCGCGGCACACGCCGGGGCTGTTGGATGTCCTGGGTGGCAGCATGAGGGACCGTGGCGGGATCGGGCTGAACGCAAAGCAGGCGGCTGGGCTGGTGCTGCTTTGACCCGCTGATGGTTTTCGTCAGCGAATGTGCCGGAGGCTGGGCTAAGCTTTCTCCGTAAGCAGCCAGAGAATTAGTTACGACGTGTCTTGTTAGGAAATAAACTCCACCTGCCATTTTCTGCCCGTGTTACCAGTTTTTTCCCCCTTTACAAGTCTAAACCATTAGCACTTTAATGCATCATCTAGACGATGATTTTGCGTGGCTCGATGGTCTGTTTGGCCCTCTCTTGTCTTGTCACTGAGATGTGACAGCGTTTTTACGGCTCTCCTGCGAGGAACGGCTAATGGCAGTGCCGAGCGATTGAAAGGTCAGCGCGATAAGGAGCAGCGCAGGCTGCGTTTCCCTTGGGTACCCGCGTTCCCCTGCCAAAGCCCGCTGTGGGGAGGGAACATGGCGCCGTCCGAACCTGACCTGGTGACAGACTATGGCAAAAATGAGGAACGATAGGCATTTATTGGAAGCCACTCTTGCTACAACCTCAAACCCATAATCTCCTGGACTTTCTTGGGTGCTGGAGGGGGTTGTTGGGCTGATGAATGGCTCCTTTCATTTGTTTTACTACCTGGAAAGAAGTGTGTCCAGAGTAAGACGCTTCCCTTCGAGGTATATTTTTTGCATGCGTTGTGAAACGTTTTTCAAGTATCTGCCGTGGTGCCATTATTTCCTTTAATAAATAGAAATAAGCATACGACGAGAAAGAAGTTGCTGGGGTTGTTACGTTATAGTGGAGGGTAACGTGTGTGAAGAAGAGTGCTTGCCATATTTTCTAGGGCTGGTTAATAAATCGACGAATAATTAAGTAAACTCACCCATAATTAATTCTTCAGTCTGTGGGCATATGACCAAACTGGACAGACCTTTTGTCAAGGCATATATATTAGACCTTGGAGGAAATCCCAAATCTTTATGGAAGCGCAAGATTCTTTGAGCAAGTATTATCTGTTTTCCTCGCTGAATTGCCAATTAACTTTACTAGGTCTTCCTTTGTTTGTATTTATTTTACAAATACACTTTATTGTTTTACCGTGTATGTCTCGCCCCTATAGCTTGTCATGTATGCCGTGTTCTATGTTTTTCTGTACAACGTTTCAGGCTTCACTGTGTTACCGTATACTGTGTGATTCCACACAGAAAATGATGTAGAGAGTTGTAAAACTACTTGATGGAATTAAATATGTGAAGTTCACTGTGATTGAGGGGAAATTAAGGGCTACAAAACTTGAGGTTCTCTTGGATTTTTTTTTTCAGCCTGAATTTTTTTTTTCCCCTCCAGCTTTGCACCTAAAATTTTTATTTGGCTTTGACAGGCTTATGTTTTTATTCATATTAAACCCCCCCCTTAACGGATATTGGATGAATATAAGAGTTATTGCAGATGTATTTCGCTCTCGGCAAGACTGAGCTATTGGGTAAGGATCTGGTCCTTGAAGATGCTGGAAGTACTTGAGCAGATCTGGCTCCCCTTTGCGCTCGGGCTGTAGACGAGCAGCGAGCGGAGCCGGCGGCGGCGGAGCCGTCTCCTCGGTTGTTATGGGAACACCCGCCGTGGGTGCCGGCGGAGGCAGCGGAGATGGCATTTGTCGAACGACGTGTAAAATCAGAGCTCTGGAAGGAGCAGCTCTTCCCTCCTTAGAGAAATTTCTGCTCTTGCTTTGGCAGCCATGCTCCAAAAACAAGTTGCCCGGAAATAAAGCGGGTTTTGGAGATGTGATCCGTGCTGGTAAAAACCACGGTTGACTTCCACGCGGTATTGCAGTGTGGCCGTCCGCATGCCGTTACCTCTGGTTGTGCCTCTCCTTCCCTGCCTATGCTGTTACAACAACTTACTCGTAGCTGCTCGAGGGGTGGGAAATCCCTGTTCCCAGCTCTCCCGGATGCCTTTTTGCGGTTCATTGAAGTTTTGCGTGCTCCAGGTCCAGGGGTTGGAAATGAGGTGCGTGGTGCTAAGCTACATCTATTTCGCACTGTGCTCTCGGCGGCTGTACAAGCGTTTAACAGAAACCAACTTGCATTCTGAGTAGCGTGTCCTCTTTGAAGCATGAATAAAAGAGGTGACGTGAAGTCTGGAGGGACCTTTCGGGGTGAGACAGCGCAGACAAGCCGGCTCCAGCGCAGCTTGTGCTTTGTGGCCGTAAACATTCAGAGGCCGGTAGGTAAAAATCCTCACCCATGGGTGGAGAGACGCTCTCCTCTGGATCTGCGTAAACTACAGAGCTTCCCTCTTTACCCAGCAAATTGAGGAAATACATCTGGGAATAATAGACGTGGTCGTAAAGCTTCCTGGCAGTGACCGTGCGACGCTGGGTCTTGTCGCGTTTGGAGGCTACTTTGGGTGGATGCAAGCTGGATAGTTCAGGAGCTTATTGAAAATGCTTTTTCCTACTTTAAGACTGGGCGAAGCCTTCTACGTTTTGGAGCCCGTTCAAGCACGAAGTTCTGAGCTGCAGCAGAGTATTTCATTTCATTGCTTCTCACTCCATCTTTCTTCCTAAAAATGTCGAAAACACACACAACACTAGAAATGCTTGAATGCGTAACAGTAAAACTCCAGAAAATTTGGCGTTATATCTGATTGGAAATTCAAATGGAGTTTGCTAGCGTGACTCTAAATCCGTCTTTCAATGTACTACACACGAAAAAGAAGGTAGGGATGATGATACTAAAAGTCAGCATTTATGTAATAATTTGCATACATGCTTTGCAGCACGGGGGCTTCTAAACAGTATTAAACCTCATGTTTTAAAGAATAGAATCAGGAAAATTGAGGATGGTTTTTTTCTCTTCTGAAAGAAGTGAGTTGCTGTGTTTTTAAAATCTCGTTACCATGTTTTATTTTCAGAAGTGCTGAGAATCCTAAAGGAAATTACTTGCTGTGCCTGTAGGCGCTCCAGCCGTAGCACCTAGAATCGTAGAATCATTCAGGTTGGAAAGGACCTCCGAGATGGTCGAGTCCAACAGTCAACCCAACACCAGCGTGCCCACTAAACTGGATCTCACTGGTCTGTCAGGTCCACGAAAGAGTTCACTGGCAGCAGCTGGAAAAGGCGTGTGTGCTTCTGGGGGCCCGCGGAGCGGCTGCGTCCCCTCTGCCCCCCAGGTCAACGAGGGATTACCCTGAACAAAGGCTTTTATGCTGTTGCATGCTTCCCCCAGGACACACCTTTTGCCTTGCAGGGTTGTCTTTGCTTAACTCACTAGATCATTTCCCATAACCACAAGAAAAATCAATACAGCAAGTGGCCCCCTCATTTTTTAAGTATCATCGTTTCATGGTTGCGATTTTTTGCTTCCTTTTCCCTGCTTTTACCTAGCCAGGGGTTAGAAGCTGCTGCTCATCTCAATTTTGGTAACACCTCAGGGTCTCGAGAATGTTGGGGAAAGGCCCACGAATGAAAGAGAAAACCCAACCCCACATTGTCAGTATTCCTAGTCATTCTAGGAGGAAAAAAAAAATTGAAAGGTTGCAAGCAAGAAATACAAATGTTTATTTTACCAGCTGAAGAACTTTAGATAATTTTGATAATTCTGAATTTTTGTCTTGTTTTTTTCTCTACCTTACCCAAATGTGGACTTCAAATTTCCCCCCCCCCCCCAATTCTATGTATTGTCTATAGAAACATATTTGGCACGTTGACAGTAGTAGCCTTGTAACAGTCATTAGTTGTTAAAGGGAATAAGAAAGATCTGGCATAATTATCCGTGACTTACTTTCCAATCCAAAATAAACACTCTGCAATCTAACCTCCTAGTCCTCCTGGAGAGACCTTACAAATGTAAGCCATGCCTTGGCATTAGAAAGAAACAAATGAGAAACCAATTAATAAAAATCAGTAATGTACCGTTTTAAATAACTCTGTTTTTCCTTTGCCATCAAAGATGCAAGTCCCCGTTACTCCGCTCAAAAGCTTATCGGAAGAAACCCCCTTCACGTCAAGGAAACATTGCTCCATGTGGTAATGTAACCACAGAGAGAAACTTTCTTCCATTGATTATCCCCTCCAGCCATTCCAGTAAAAGAATCATTATATATAAAAAGCCAAAAATTTTACGATTCCTCATTGCAAATCTGACTGACTTCTGTGTCTGTGGGGTGATGCAATATTCCTGTTTTTTCCCCTCTCTGTAAGAGCGCTTTATTTTTAGGGGCTGTTCAGTAATTCTGAATTGCGGAGGAGCAGGTGCGAGAAGTCTGAAGAACATCTGCACGACTACGGACGAAAACATTATGACCGTTACGGTATAACAGACGATAAGACCTTTGGGTTGATGCGCTGAAACGGTGGGCGTGGACCTGCCCGCGCGCGCGGTTGTGCGTACGTTCCCCTTTGCCGTTCCGACAGCTGGCCCGGGAATTGCGACGTTGGGTTTTGGCTTCTCGGAGTTGCAAATCACAAAACAGCCACGTAAAAAGGCAGCTCCTCGTTCAAAAGCACTTTTAACGGTAAGCTTAGTGCTCGGAGAGAGATCTGCCCTGCTTGGTTTACCAAGAAAAGCTGCTTTTTTCCCGGGTTGCGCACACGGGCGGAGCAGCGGTGGGTAAGCGAGCCGGGGCTCTCCCCGGTACCCGTCACCTCGCCCAAAAAGCCCAAACACGCTTGTCTGAGGAGTTTTGAGCTCTGAATTTCGCTCTGGATCCTTGTGCTCCGTTAGGACCTTTCTTTCTGATCTGGAAGTCAGAATAAGGTATTTCTGGGACGAATCATTGTAGCGTGGAAACTTAGCAGGTTTTATCTGAAGGCAGGGGAGAATATATGCCCGAAGGGCCATCGATAATTCTGATGGTATTTCTGAATTCGGCTGTACTTCTGCTACAGCAGTAGAAGTATCTGTGCTACTAGAGGTACTTTATCGGTTATCAGATCCTTCTACATCCAAGCTAATAGATTAGCTGCAAAAGGGAAAATATTCCAGGAGAAGATAAAAGGAGCTTTTCTAATATTTATCCTTGAAAAATAACCAAACATCTCCTTTCTCTCTTTACCGCCTCATCCTTTAGAGCTGACGCTTGTGCGTGGAAGACCTTTATGTATTTTACACAATCCTTTGAGAGCAGGGGAAATGAAAAGCAGTATAATTACCCTCTGGCCTTTTATCTGTCTGCGGGATCGTCTCTGGAGAACGCGACGGTGGGGCAGGGAAGCCTTCGCGCAGCGGGTGGTCGTAGCCGTTGGAGGAGACGACGCCAGCTTACGCACAGCTGCCTTTTTCCTCCGTGAAGCGCCGGTATCGAAGCGAGCGCGTGTCTGTTGCTGACGTCACAGCGCGCGTGGCCCCCACCTAGGACCCATTGCTGAATATTGAAATATCCCAAAGATTGGTATTATAAAATGGTGGGGAGGGGGCACAGAGTCCGAACGTCTGCTTTAAGTGCAAAGCGCAAGTCAGCCTTAATTACGCATTTGTGATCGATGCTGCTGTATTTTGGAGGTGCTGGTAAATAATTAACGAGCGAGCGCAGCGCAAGGATGAAAATTGCCTTCTAAAACCGTATCTTGAGCGAATGCTAGTGCTGGTGCTTTTTAAAGGGAGGAAAGGAGCAGATTTATGATACAAGTGGAATTTAAAAAGTGAAGCGGCAGTTTTATTCGGTGGTTAAATGCACGTGAAGGGTTTCACCCGCTCCGGTTCGTCACCACGCGGCTCCAGGAGCAGCAGCCGAGCGAGCGGGATCTGTAATTGCGTGGGGAATATTCACGTGTCAATAAGATCTTGACGGAACGTCGCATCCGCTTCATGGTGTTTGAAGGGGAAAGCAAGTCGCGCCGTCTTGCACCCCTGAGGAAGGTCAGAACATCAATTTATATCTGTTTGCCTGAAACCAACTCAAAGTACAATGCGTGTTTGTCACTTAAGGATTTTATTTTACTTTAAAAAGGGGATTTAGGGGACAAATCGCCGGTAGCTCTGAATTCTTGTGGCATCACGTTATTTTCCAAAAGCCTGCGGGATTAACATCCAGGTCTCTTCAGTGACAGTTTTAGTGGAGAATTCAATGGCGACGCTTTTTGCGTTATTTCTGGGCTGTAATTTTGTGGGTAAAACAGGGGGAATTCTTCTCTCTCGAAAACTTATATGTCCTTGTATCAAGCCAGATTTAGTCAAACCAAGAATACCACCCAAACCCAACAGTCAGTTTCTTTAGGGCAGCTTATTTGCAGAAGTGCTGAGAAATGTGTGGGGACGCTGAGGTGTGTCGGTTGTGCCCTGCAGATCGGTTAACCTTCAGGTTAACGCGGAGTCCTTTGAAAATGCTGGTCCCGATAGTCTCAGACAAGTGAGATATTTTCCAAATATTTCAGAAAATGATGATTATTTTTTGTTTTACTTCTGTCTTGATGTCCCTCACTGTTCTGTAAGCAAGACAGGGATGAGTAGATCATCCCGTCTTACACACCGGTGACAAAGTTAATTTTTTTTGTGTTTCTTTAACCTTGTCTATATAACTTTGAGATGTGTAAAGGGAAGGAACAATGTGGCAGTAGCGCCGTATATCTTTATCAGTGGTACGTGTGGGATCTTTTTGTTGCATAAATGTTTTTCCTTATCCCACCCCCCTCCCCGGGGTGAGAATCTCGAAAATCTGCGTTTACGTCCCCTCGCCGGGGCCAGCGTGCGGTAGGAACCGGTAGGACCCGCCGCAGCTCTGCGCGCCGCTGAAACCGCAGCGTTTGCACCGAGTCGGCTTGCGTTGCTCTCCTCGTAATTAACGCGATGCTCCTGGTGCTTGAGAAGGGAGTACATGCAACAAGTTGTTACTTAAAAAACCCCTAAACCCTCCCTTTTGCTCGCCCTCGGTGGGAAGGCGCGCTGCGCACGTCTCGCCGGCGGCGCGGGGCTCTCGTCCCGACGCTGCGGAAAGGCTCGTCCGGAGGGTCGCTACCTCCCCGTATTTTTTTGCAGGGGTAAAAAATAATTCCCCTTCTCTCATCTTGTGGTCAGTCCCTTTTTGCCTGCTTGTTGTGCAGAAGGGAAAGGAAATCCTTCCCGACACGACGTCCCGCTCCGCCGCCCGGTGCCAGCCCCCGGCCGTAGGGTCGGCGGCTAAAAACCAGCGACTGCCTGAGAGGTTTTGGGAGACACGGTGCGGTCCCCGGGGCTCTTTGCACACCGGGGGCAGGATGTTTTGCTGTTTCACCGGCGACAACTGCCCTTTTCTTGTCTTGACCTCAAGCCAAAACATTGTACTTGTCTTTTAGGATCGAGTGCTGTGCGGTTGACCCGTCGGTATTCGGAAATAGTTGTTCGCTAATCCGCAAAGGCAGTGGAAGGAACGCTTTAAAGGGTTAACAATGGCATCTTACCACCTTCATTTTATGGCAGAACTGGCTCGGATTTTGGAAGGAATAAACGGTCTTAAACCCGGGAGTGCTGTAAAGGAGCTGTGCGTACCGAGAGAGGAGGCAGCGGCGCGCGAGGAGGCTCGTCCCCCCGTGGAAGCAGCGCGTCCCCCTCCAGCTCAGCTCGTTGCCGTCGCTCCGGCTGACTGTTCAGTGTGGCTGACGAGATTTTGTCCAGAACGCGTAAAATGCAATACTATTGAATTCCAGTTTAGTCTGAGGCAGAACGCAGCCGCCAGTGCACGCGCCGATGCCGCTGGGACGAGCGTAATAGGAGAACAAGCATGAAAACTCTTGCACGGTTTTGCGATGGGAGCGGAGGCGGTTTTGGACGTAAATACGTGGGCAACGCTCCCTGCGTTGCTTTGGTGCAAGAGTGTGGGGCTGATACCAACTTCGCACCAAATGCCGCCCTTAAACCTCGGTAGTTTGGTCGCTTGTCTTAATTTTCACCATTCCTAAAGTGCTTCCTGAGAAACTCTTGATAAATCCAGCTGGTCCTATCTGCAGTTGGGCGTTAAGTGAAGCGGTTAAAAAAGAAAATGGGCTCACCCGTGTTTTTCTAGTTTTGCTTTTGAGCTGGTATATGGAAGTGCCAAGACAACAGGATTTTAAGTGTTCTGAGATGAAGTGGCCTGAAGATCTAGGAGGAGGTTGGCGAGTGTCTAAATAATAAATGATACCAGGAAAAACATCATCGGAGAGGTTTTAAAACATGCGTTAACGTCGTAGAATAAGTTACGCGTGAGATGCATCCCCAAGAAAGGCAGATTATCAGGTTCGGACGGTGCTCAGAGTGGTGAAGTTCTCCTTTGGTGAGAGCAATGCTGCTACAGCAACGCCGATATTGTAGCAATTTACCAAGCGATAAAATAAAAGTAATTTATTATAATTTTACAGTGTTTTTTTAATAGGGAATGAGAGACTCGATTGCCTGCAGTTTAGTTAATTTCACTCTTAATAATATTGATTTTACCGTATATTTGTCTTACAGTTTAGAGCCGTTTTCTGAACTTGGCGAAAGATTTAAATTTTAATGCAGTTGACAACATAAAAGCCAAGTTTTAAAAAATCATATTATGGTAATTACATTTCCCTGCTGGAAGCTAATGTGTGTATTACATGGAAAAATACCTTCTGTAGCGGGGGAGCCAGTATAAAGGGACAGTAAAAAAAAAAAAGTTACGAGCAAACTTCAAGTCTTTGGTGTAAGGTAATTTCAGTATGTTTGAAGGACTGGAGACTAGTACATGCCTTCCAGTGCTTTTTTTAGATTTTTCCCCACTTCCATCGATGAGAATTTTCTTCTGGAGATGCTTAATTCAGGCCTAACTTCTCTCAGAAAAGTAGTTGAGCTGTTGCAATTCCTAATCCTGGTGTACACTTTGTTTTTTAGACTAGGCAGAACGAGCGCAATGTTTGAAAACCTCTGTGGACTGTGGCATTTGGATGTGGTAGCAAGAACGACCCAAATTAATATTTTTAGAAACCACTTCCTAAGCGTCTCCTTAGGGGCGGCGGAGTTCAGCAGAAATAATAAATTCGTCAAACAACTTCTACTGCTTTATCTGCAGTAGCATTTAAAATAGGATGACCCGGGGGGGAAGCCCTGGAGAGGTCCCAGGACAGACACAGCCACCTACTGAGGATGAAAGAGGGGTCGGGGTCCTCACTCTAGAGCGGGTGCAAATGGGTTATAAAAAGGCGGAGGGTGAGGGCGGGAGAAGGGGCTTGTTGGGCGGCCCCGGGGGAGAAATGGGACTGGTTGAAGCAGCACTGCAGGCTCCAACGTAGGCAGGAGGAAAAAGAAAAGTCAACTAGGGTTAGCGATGGTCCGTCTCCCCTCCGCCGTGCACGCGAGAGGCAAGGGCAGCATGAGATGATAATGGCGCGTGAATAATTACAATGACAGTAATTACAGTGACGGAACACCTGCCTGCCAGTGAGAAGCGGTGAATGAATTCCTTACTCGTACTTTTAAAGCCCACGTATCTGGTGAAAGCGTAGCTGAGTTTGGGGAACAGAAGTCAAGGAGGTGAATGGTTGGACCTTACTCTATTAAGAAGGAAGAGGAATAAAATACTGCACGTTGTATACGAGCACAGTACCAAACAAATATCCTCTGTTTCACAGATCATGTTAAAAATAAGCGGTCGGGAGAGCAGGACGGCACGCTGCCCGTTGGTTATCCTCAGCGGCGGCGCGTGGGGTGCGCAGAGGGTGGTCCTTTAGGGAAGAAGAAGAAACTTCTTTCCCCATCTTAACTGGAGAAAAACCTAGGCTCAAATCGGGGCTGCAGTAAATATTAAATTATTTATGCAAAGAGGAGGAATGGCTGAGAATAGCACAGCCAGACTGGCTGGTAGCCCAGTGGCTGAGGGACCCGCAGGGCGTGAGAGAAAAATCCACGCTTTGTCTGGCTTGGATCAGCAAACTGAACTGAATTTCCCTGTGCTTAGGACTTTAGAAAGGCAAAAGGCTCCTGTTACTACCTGCATGAAACGAATGCATCAACAGCAACCCAGGAAGGCAAGAGAGGTGCGGTCGCAGCCAAAACACGGCAAACTAGAAGTTCCTCTGGAAAGCGGTTTGGCCGCATTCGGGCTCATGTCTTGCCTTTTATATTAATGCAAAGGCAAAATCTAAGGAGGGGGCTGAGTTCAGTTGCTCACCGGCAGCCGCATGTGCTGCTTATTGAGAGTACGAGCTTCGCCTGTTTATGTTCACCTCCCGGCAGACAGGAATTTGCCGCCAGCAGCTCAGGGTGCCCTCTCAGCAGAAAAGCATCACTCCGGGGCGGTGCAGGTTTATGCCCTGCTGAAGGCTTGGAAATAAAATATCCAAAGGTTGTATTGTAACTTCTCCTCAGGAAAGGTAAATGAACGAGGCGTTAAGTTTAGGTAAATACTCTTTGGGTCCAGAGGTCAAGTCCTGCCCGTTGGCCTCAGCCTCCTATTTTCCTGTGGAGATAAAGGGAGGCCGTTCAGGGGAGGCCTTTAAAAGACAACTTGCCAAATGCAGCCCGAGTGTTTAAAGTCTCAGAGGTGCTTCCCATTGCTCTGGTGTCAAAATGTCTTGTCTTTTCTTGACCATCGTTACAAGTACCTTGGGGTTTTTTTCTGACCTTCACTCCTCAGTGCTGTTTCAGAAGCCCAAATGCATATAACGGGTTCAAAAAACCCCAACACCTAAATCTCAGAGTTACCAGAGGTGGAAGGTCTGCTCGATTCCTGTATATTGCTGTATTTTAGGTTTCCTCTTTGTCCCAGGCCTGACTTGAACTGGGTTGAAAGCTCGTGTCAGGAAGAACTAGCTGCGCTAGGTAGGCAGTGGCTCAGGTACGTCATGGACCTACGTTGCCACCCACCCTTGATCTTGCACCTCTTGTTGCACTTGGGCAAACTTTTTAAGCCATCCTGCGGCTCAGTGCCCAACCTATAAAATGACGTACGAAGAGCACAGTATCTGCCAAAGGCTTTAGGAAACAAAATGTACATGCAGCCTTCTTTGAAAAACAATAATAATAGTGTGTGAGCTCATATGTACCAGGATTCGTCGTCTTTTTGCAACAGCGTTAGAAATCCATAAATGGATTGACAGGTTTTTGGTGCTTTTTTTCCTCTTTCTTATTAATAAAATCATTTTAAGGAGGACCTTTGAACCTCGACACAAGGCGTCAGCTGGCCTCGGAGCAGCCACAAATGCAATCACGGGTAGATCCGCAGGGGCGGGACACTAAAATCTGCTGTGGCTGGGCTGGACGGAGCCCACACGTGGGCTGTGACGGGGATACGAGTGCTGGTGCAACGCGGTGCTGAGTTGTTTTTGCGATTACCCGCATTAGCACCTGCGTTTCCAAATTTAGTTCAGATTTCACTGCAATGCCCTCCCAGCTCAGAGGAAGAAAATAAGTCTTCAGATCTGTTCTTCATTTCTTCAGTTTTTATAGTCGACATCACTCCGGTGGATTAAAAGCAAAACCACATCATCCTAAGGATGTTTTGCCTTGTTTCGAGCAAATATGTTGCTATGGGAACTTGATGTTGCTCTAGCTGCTGTGCCAGATGCACCAGCTATCTGTCCCTAGACTGGGGTTGTTTTTTCCTAATAAATTAATTGCATTTAAATTAAACTTATGAAGTTATTTCACGTCAATTAATTTGAATGTTAAGCTGGGTATTTGCAGAGTTTCTCTCTTCCTACTCACCCCACAACATTAATTAACTCCTGCAGATACCGTAGTCCATCACATAAAGCTGCGGTCTTTCCCAGCTCTCCGCAGTTGCAACACTCGCTGCCTGCCCGGGGAGTAATCGGTGTCCAGAATAATTGCTTTGCACGAGCCTGTAGTCAGCTGTCTCGCCAGACACTTACGCTGTAATGAAACTGCTTGTTTCCAGGAAAAAATATTCAGCTGAACTGTACTGTACTCGTAGGTGGGAAGTGGGGCTGAGAAGGGAGCTGGTTTTGTTTAGCACATCGTGTTTCCGTTTGCCGGACCTCTTTGGAGGCATCTCCTCCAGTGCTGGCACCGCCGTGTCCTCCTCCATCTCTCTGCTGTGGGAGGAGGAGGTTTGGGGTCCTCCCGGTATTGCTGGTTTGCATGAAGGCAATACAAGGTGGAGAAGGGTTAATGGGTGGTGCAGAGGGGATGAAGAGCATTCTGCTAGCGATAGGACGAGAGGAAATGGCCTCAAGTTGCGCCAGGGGAGATTTAGATTGGATATTAGGAAAAATTTCTTCACCGAGAGGGTGGTCAGGCATTGGCACAGGCTGCCCAGGGAGGTGGTGGAGTCGCCATCTCTGGAAGTGTTCGAAAAACGTGTGGATGTGGCGCTTCAGGACATGGTCTAGGGGACATGGTGGTGCTGGATTAATGGTTGGACTTGATGATCTTGAAGGTCCTTTCCAACCTTAGTGATTCTGTGACTCGCTGGCACAGAGGCAAACGGTTCAGGATCGCTCTGTACTTTGCTCATGTACATTCCGCCAGCAGTGAGGACTCGTGAAAATACTTCAATTCAAACTGGTCGCTTAAAAAGTCTATAAATAAGGTTATCCAACCAAGAGCTGTTTCTAAATCTAACCTTTCTGAGCGCTCAGCAGCAAATGAATCCATTGCTTAGATTTGCACCGCGCTCTAGCAGGCTTTCCCCTAAAATCCAGAATTCTTGGAGCAGAACATTTGCTGTGGGCACGCGTGCCCCACACGAGCCTAAAGAAAGACAAAGAGGAAAAGAGCGCGAATGCATTCAGCAGACTTAAACCGTTTATGCACAGCTTTCTGGTCTGTGGTCATAAGCTGCAGAGAAACTGGCTGATAGATTAGTAGCCCAGAGGGAAGCCTTATTTACAAGGAAGGCAACAGAAACATTAATGTGTCTTTATTAGCCTTATTTAGACCATCTGCTTTCTACATGGTGGGAAACGGCGCAGTCCCCGCAGCAAAACAGCGGTGGGTATCTCTTCCCATTAGCGCGCTCGCTTAGACCTCCTCGCTGCCGCGACGAGGAGGCTGATAATAAACGTGCGAGGGAAAGTGGAGCTGTCTTTGTTTCACTGGGTAACGAGGTCGCGGATGGTACAGCAGGAGAGAACGCTGATTTTGGGGAGGAGGGGGTGCACAAACGGGAGTTTGTACGCGTTTGTGAGAAAGAGCGAAGAGCGGCGTGCCTCTTCTCCCTCGCTGAGAGATGGCTTCTAGCCTCCTTCCCCCCCAGAATAGAGAGAGCTCTGGCGCAACCGGGGACGTGCCGCGTTTCGGGGGTTTTTGGTTGCGTGTTGCGAGAAAGCCCCTGCCGGAGGTAGAAAACGCCGTCCTGCACCTGCGGAATGGCAGAGCCGTGCCTGGGACGTCGCTGGGAGGTGGGGTCGTCGCCTCGCTGGAGGACGTCATCCTCAGCCGCCCGTTACGCGTAAACTCGCTTTGTTCTTCCCTGATTGAAACGGATGCATTTTCTTTCTTATTGCTGGTCTCTGACTTGGATTTTGACGGGCTTTTGGGGCCGAGTTGCCATCGAAATCACTATAACCCCAAATTTAATAGCAAATTCTGCCTTTCAAAGCCATTCGTTAGGAAGGTTACTAGCATTTTTGAATTAGGCTACAGTTACTTGTTTTTAAATGCGTGCACACATTTTTCTGCATATGTTTAGGTAAATTGAGTGTAGCCCAATGAAAAGGAATTTAAAAGCTCATTAACATAATTTTGAATTTTATTTCCTATCTGGCTTTTCCTATTCCAATTGCGTTTCACTTTGCAAACTGTTTTGCTTGGTTCAGGCTAGTGCAATCCTTGCAATTTTTCACAGAATACAGTGAACTAAGACGTCTTGCTGCTCTTAGTGGCGAGAGTTTCCTTGCCAAACTTCCCTTGGCACCTTTGAAGCATTATTTGTTTGTTTTTTTTTTTTTTAAAGGAGTGAAAGTCCCTGCAGCATGGTGATTTCTTGCTCTGCCATTGAGTCTAGGTTTTTAGCTGAAACGCACGGCCAGGCAAGCAGCCCGTTAATTCCTAGCTAACCTTCTTGCTGGCTGATTGTAGCTGGAGAACGACGACATTCCCATTTTGCTCCTCGCCACCCACGAAATAAGTAGATCGGGAGAAATGTGTGGAGTGAATCTTGGGGGTTATATTAATGCCAAACACAAAGATGCTCCTGCTTAGGTTGTACTTCTTTGATTACTCAACTGAGTTATTAGATCCATGAAGAACACCCATTTAAATGTAAATCCATTCTCCTTCTGTAATAGACAAATGTGCTTTGCCTTGAATTTGTAAGCAGAATACATCACTTTGATATACTAACTGGAGCTGAATAAAGCTAGTCAGTAGACCAAGGGAAGGATGCGGATAGCTTTAAAGCCAATGGGACAGAGGAGCCCATCAGTTAATTAACTTCAATTTCTGTTTTAATGAACTTTCTCTGGTGCTTGTTTAAGCATCCAGATGTTGTTTTTCCCCAACAACAGGCTTTTGTTGGCGTGTAATAAATTATAAATGGGGGGTACCTATCTTCTACATCCCAGAAATACTCTTTTAGTATTTGCGCTGCGGCAGCCTCGATGCGCTGGTGGGCCTGAGCTGCGCCGTGCTGGGCGCGACGCATGTGCGTGGTCAACCTCGGGGCCAGCGGCAGCACGAGCTCAAAATCTGAAAGAGGGGGCGAAAACCCCGGTGATTCGGTGTCTTGGCCCGTTCCTCGTGACTCTTCCAGACGGCGGGTGATCGGAGCTGGGTGTTCACTAAAGGTGACTGGTCTGGGGAAGCTCGTCTTGCCCGGCTCCTCCTGAAGAAGGGGCACTTGGGCTAAATCAGATTTCTGCTCCGAGCTGCTCCCTGGATGACTGTTCGCTGTCAAGAATGGAGGAGCTGAGACAACCTAGTCCTACTAGACCCAAGTTGCCCAAGGTGCGTGAAGGTAACCCTTCCCACAGAGGTCATCCTTCCTACATCCTCAGATGCTTTTCAGGCATGGGCCGTTCTTCCTAGTGCCGGGGAAATCCCCTCTGCTATCGGTTATAGGAAACTCTGGAAGGAACTTTAATTTCAAAATGACGGCGCAGCGATTTTTCAAATCGCACGTTGCTTCCAGAGGGGGGTTGACCAAAGCCCGGGGTAACGGTGCCGGCTGCCAGAGGAGTGCAACGC
>NW_010534586.1:20155-24185 GCF_000687285.1 Phaethon lepturus | reverse complement strand
GGCGGGGTGGGCCGCGCGGGCTGCCTCGCCTCGGGTGGTGTTTCGGAAGCGGGCCGTGCGGGCTGAGCTCTTCAGCAGCAGCAGAGCGAGGCAGATTCGCGGTGCCTCGGCAAATCCCACCCAGCAGCAAGGCTGGAGTAAGCACACCCAAAATTAAACGGGCGGCACGGTCGGGTTTCTGTCTGAACGCAGTGAAAAGAGGAGTCGTCCCGTGCGTGAAGACCCGGGCTGCGAGGTGGGAGAGCTGCCTGCGGGGCCGGACGTCCAGCCCTCCCACCGGCCCCAGACTCAAGGCAGATGCTTTCGTCTTGCAACTCATCCTGCCACGGACGCCCCGGCTGCTGCTGAGCACGTCGCTCCTTCTCTCGCGCGTCCCGGGTCCCTTCTGCAGCTCAGCTCTCGCGCTCCGGGCGTTTGTTTCCGTGCAGCAGAAGCGCCCTGGAAGAGGAAACACCGCCCGTATTTTACACAGCACAACGGGGCCGTATTCTCACAGACAACTACAAAAGTACAGTCGGGAACCGGGGACACAAATGGCAGAGTTTCACCTTGGTGGGCTGTCAGAAGTTTTCTGTTTTCTTTATCCTGGGCTACTTGTATTATAACTGTAGATGCAACTGTCCTTGTTCAAGAAGAAATTTCAGTTTTTCTCCTATTATTGGATGCTATTAATTGGATCTTTGATTCTTTTAAACATCGCAGTCATCTGTGGAGTGAAGCAGATTTAAAAACTAATAGTAATAGTTGAATAAACGCACCTGCCAACCATAGAGCTTCTCAACTATTGCTCGCTGGAACGGTAATTAGGCAGTTAAAGCTATCGGACATCTGTGCGCTAAGAGATTAGGTCTGTCCTGCTGCTTTCAGTAGCTCTGCGAGAAAAGGGAGGGTTAATGAAACCGTACGCGTCTTGGGAGCGTATTCTCAGTAATCGTGGTGACCAGATTTTGTAGTGACGGCTGCGTTAGAAATGCACTGGAAAAAACAAATTGCAGATGGACCTATTGCTGCTAGATCAGGTGGTGGGAAGAGTTTCTAGTTGTGCCCTGTGTGAGGAGTCCTGTACGGACTTGAATTAAAAGTTTTCTTGCAACGGACCACTTTTCCCATAATGCTTTAAAATACTTGTTGCCGTTGTTTGGTGGTTTTTTTTATGTTTTGTTTTTTTCTCACGCTACCCCCAGCAGCTGAGACCGGTTATGAAAACCGCAGGCTGGGAGCTAGAGGAGCAGGGCCCTGCTTGCGACTAAATTATAAAAGGGGGTCGCCTGTCTTATATGTGCCAGAAATACCCTTGCAAAACCTGACAATTGGTTTTGGAAACTGCCCGGTGCTGGTTTTATTACTTATAAATGCCAAGGAAGAAATTTAATTGCTTTTCATATTGTATCACTCCAACCTGGGGAAGTTTCTGTTGACGTCTCTGGAGGAGAGAGCTTTGCTTAATCCTCTTAAAATTGGTGCGAGTGCTGCGGGTCATTCTGTCGTTAGAGGCCTGTTTGTCCTTGGGTCGTCTCTCGCTGCTCTGCGGATGGGGCAGATGGTTGATTTTTCTGCCAGTTTACTGCGTTACTCTGAATCGCTGCGGTATTGGTCATAAACCCACTCTGGTATCACAGGGTGCCCCGCACAACACCAGTGCCCCTCCAAGACGCTTCTTGGCCCGCGGGCGATGGGGCAGCTCTCTGGTGCTTCTTGGGTTACTGGAAAACTAAGGCTTACGGACAGATTTCTGCACGCCAGTAGACATGAGCCCAGACCACAAAATCGCCCTTTTTCAGATATAATACAACAGAACACCTGCTGCTGCACCCGAGGTGTAGCCGGGTTGGGTTTGAGTTGGGTTTTGCTGCTGTTTTTAGGCTAATTTTTGAGTTGTTGTACTAGAAACTTGAGCTTGGCTCTGTGAATTACCTGCTCTTGAACTTGTTTCCATGCATTTCCGATTACTTGTTTGACAGAAGGGATAACTAAAAATTACAAGTCTGGAGATATAGTGGGGACGGTGGGATGGAGGAAGCTATTGTTTTTGCTGAGGTTGGGCTATAAACAAAGCCTTCTACACTTCAGGCAAAACTATGTCTGGCAGAAAGAAAATAAGACAGTTAACTTGATGAGGATTTATGTCTGTTGGGTTTCTCTGTCTTTATAGACTGTCTACCACAGAATCTGAGTTATTAAAGCTAGATGACTGATGTACCTATACAGACCAAGGAGTGACCCTGAGCCTTTGCTAAGCTTTGAAAACCTTGGGCTCATTTATTTAGATTTTCTTTCCCTGTCTCTAACACTAGAATGGAAAAAAGCAGTTTAGGGCTCACCTGAGAAGGTCAGAGAAGAGCAAAAGCCCCCAGAGGTGATAGAGTTGTTGTGAACATACTGTTTCTACAAGTAAGACTTAACTAGCGGGTTGCGTTTTCTGAAAATCTGCTAGAATTAGAGACTGAGTTTTGTACATTAATCTGCCATTTTGGATGCTTATCTGACTGCTCCACACCTTGCGTTTTGGTAATCGCTTCTCAATATTTCATCTTCAATTAATGATGCGTAAGCTAAATATTTTCTGAATATGAACGGTTGCCATAAGAGATCCTTTGAACATACGAGGTACAGTGTTAATGAGCTGTGCATTACCTGCATCATTGCTGTTTTTCCCAGTGCTGAGCCTGGGGGAGATAAGACTTTGAATGGTAATGATCTTGTTTCCTGAGGTTTCAAACTCTCAGATTTGCCCAAGGTTTTGGGTTTTGAAAGACATGAGAGAACAGACCTTCTACAGCCACCTGTTTTAGTCTTCAGCCAGTAAAAACCTGACTTAATTGGCTTTGTTCATGGGTGTGCTACACTTGCAGCACCCTGGGTCTCAGAGCAGTACTTCTTCTATTCCCTATGTTTATTCCTCCCTGATATCTTGGGACACAGCCCCTCAAAACTTTTTTATGCACTTTTGAACTTGAGGCATTCAAGTGGGCACAAAGTAATGGGAGAAATGAGTTAATTTATCCCTTGTTTCCAATTAGGTTTGCATACGAAGTAACACGTGCGTTGACTTGGCTCCGCACTGAAGAGCGGATGCTTTACTGGGTCAATGATTGCCGGTTAAGTAGCCCCAAGATACCCTCTAAGGCTAATAAGAGGCCCTAAGTAATAGCATGGATCAGTCTGCCAGGTCAAAAGCTATTTATTGTCAGAAACTGTGGCATTACAGCATGCTTTCAGATGTGCCACCTCTTTGTACGGTCTTCTAGACAAAGCTAAGCGTGAGCTTACTCAAACTGATATTAACATTTAATTTTTAATGGGCTAATTAAACTGACCGGTGCAAAACCTCAGGGATCAAGTGTAGTTTTGGCTTGTATCAGTTAATTCTATTTTTCAGTACAACTCTGACAAAATGTTCAGAAAGTGTTGTCTTCATGTCAGGATCACACTATTCATTTCATTGTCTCGTGTATTTAAACTTCCGCTCAGTACAATAAATACCACCTTGTTTCCCCAAATTTTCCAAGGGATAGAAAGCTTATCTAAGTTTTTAAACAGATATAGTAATATGCAAACATGTAATTAAGATCCTAATCAAATACATACAATTATTTTATTGTGCAAGCTTGGAGTTTTAATAGAATTAAAAACGCAGTTGAATCCAAGTCCAAGGTAACATAATCCCCCTCTGTGGTTCTGCTGACTGGAATTTTAAATTCCACTCAAGAATATAGGAATATAAGTCTCTTCTGCAAAGGACTGTGATGCCAAAATGGGCCATCCATAATGAGCTGCTCATCAGATTTGGCTGTATAATTTGTGCCCTTAACTTATTGGGCAATGAGACTCTTAATATGTATTTCATATGTCTCCAAAGGTTTTATTTGGCTGCCAGCCTGAAAAATACCAATATTGTCAGGATGAAAGAAAGAAACAAAAGAAAAGTCTAACAGACTAAATCAACACAAAAGAAACCTTTGGGTTGCGTAAACTCCTCGCAGCAGGCAGAGAAGCACGAGCTCTGGAGGAATCCATGTGCCGAAGGCAC